>NC_056728.1:812644570-812799570 GCF_019279795.1 Protopterus annectens | reverse complement strand
TGCATACATTCTCTGATACTTTCCCTAACGGTATCACCCCATCACAGCTGTGTGTTGGTGTTGGTCTGCAGTTCATGCAGTGGGACATGGTAGACATGTTGCTGTGGTTTGTCCACATGGTCTTGCATATGGCTTATGTGGAGTGTGTTGTGTTGTTATTTGGGTGTCCATGACATAACATGCATTAGTAGTACATGTGAGACACAGGCCCTTGGCAGAGCCTGTGGGCCATTAGGTATTGATGCGGGCCAGATGTGGCAGGCCGTTGCATTCTGTCAGTCCTACAGTCTCAGACCGCGATACAGTATATCCCCCTGGGGCGACAGGGAAGGTGTGCTAGCTGTTCATGACAATATCTTCTTTTAGTCTTGATCAGGTGGTGTGGATGCTGGCATGGTGCTTCCTACAGTTAGCGACACACCGGCATGGGACACCTGCACTGCATGCTGCATTCTTTTGCTATTGCCATATACAAATGGGATCATATTGTACCCATTCCCCACAGCAGGAGTACAACCAGAGAGGTACCTGTGGGTGGAGTTTGTGTGAACAGGGTGCATGTGTGCTATGGACACTACTTGCATCTGACACACAGATATGCATTGGGCATTCCAGCTATGCTTCTTTGTGCAGGTACATCAGCTGTTTCCCAATACATCAGTCCTACCTCCTTTGTGATCTGTGAGTTTTTGGGCAGACAACACCAGTATCCCCTACTACAGCACCAGATAATGTGATGCATGCCACAGAACACAGACCGAAACACAAAAGGAGGGTGTGTATCCATATTCATCAAAGATACCTACACCTCCATGTTAGTGGAGCAGCATGATACCTCCGAGATCATTCATGTGCAACTAACACTGGGCAAATCTTCAATGCAAATTGTGGCCTGCTACAGATCACTCTCCATGACCCAGGACCACCACTCTGCCTTTCTGGAGACACTGGAAAACATGAAGGTCCTACTGAACACTCTGATATTGAGTGATTTCAATTACCCTACCATTAACTTGGAAAACTACTCGAGTTCAAACTCCCAGGCCCAGTGCTTCCTGGAATTCATCAACTCAAATGCCCTGGATCAGCTAGTAAACTCCCCTACCAGAGGTGAAAACATATTGGACCTGGTCATCACCAACATGGGCGACAGGTGTTCCACACCAGAGGTCAACCTGTCACTGGTTAGATCAAACCATAAACTAATCACTCTGGATGTCCACACCCCACCACCACCCACAACTAAGGAAACCACAGTAAAAAACTTTTCTAAAGCAAACTTCACCTTACTTAAGACAGAGGTGGTAAGTTTCACAGCCCCCCACGCTAAAGGATAATGCTGCCCAAGATGCAGAAACCTTTACCCCTGGTAGGTTACCCTGGGTCTGTACAGTCTTCTCTGTCCCCTTACTGTGGGTTGGTCAACAGCATTCACATCCTCACCACCCTCAGCCTCTTCCACAAGTTGTTGTATGATAGCTATTGCAGCCCCTATCATTTTGTTGTGTTGTTTGTTAAAACTTCCCCGCTTGTATACACCGGTGGTGCAGAGTATATGAAAGACCAAAGGGGAAGGTGTTTGTATAGCTTATAGTAGTATCCTGGGCTATGCTGGTCTGTTGCCTGTGAAATTGGCTGATTCAGATACATTTCACCTGCCAGCTATGCTAGTTCTCCTAGATTATCTTCCTACTGCTGTTTTCCCTTCCCATTGCCTTCTTGTTTAAGCCCAGTGGAGCGCTGTGCAAACACAGTGCTCAAATGTGCACAGAGCTGCTATTTCCAGGTTTACTTTTTTTTTCTTTAAAACCAGGTGCGCAGTGTGCACACCCACTTAGGCAATGTAAAGAGTGTTAGGCAACCTCAGATACACCCCCTTGCCTAGCTATGCTAAACTAGGAGCAAACCTGAGCCACAAAGACAACATGGCTGGCGAGTAGTGGTTGCTAAGGGGGGAGTCTCAGTGTGAGACATGTAACTATGCATCAGCAGGCAATCCTATGCAAATTAGGGGAATGATAGCAAATACCAGTTTTCCCCAGCATGTGAGTCAGGTCCCAACAGTGTAAGAGAAAGAATAGCTTGGTGCAAGCCTAGGAGTTAGGTGACATCATGGGGGGGGGGTGTCAGGCATACTGTAAATGGACTGGAGCTCTGTGGCTCGGGTTTGCTCCTAGCTTAGCACAGCTAAGTTAGGGTGTGTGTCTAAACCTACCTAGCACTCTTTACAAAGCCTAAGCGAGTGTGTACGCCGTGCACCAGGTTTTACAGGAAGAAAAAAGACGTTAAACCAGGAAATGGCAGCAGTGTGCACATTTGAGCACTCTGTTTGTGTGGCGCGCACACGGGCTTAAATAGGAAGACAATGGGAAGGGAAAACAGCAGAACGAAGGTAATCAAGGAGAGCTAGCCTAGCTAGCAGGTGAAATGTATCAGAATCTGCCAATTACACAGGCAGCAGACCAGCCCAGCCCAGAACACCACTATAAACTAAGCAAACACTTTCCCCTCTGCTTTTTCCCACACTCTACACCACCGGTGAAAACAAGTGGGGAACTTTTAACACTCACAGTAGAAAATGAGAAGGGCTGCAATAGCTATCATACAACTTGTAGAAGAGGCCGAGGGTGGTGAGGATGTGAATGCTGTCAACCAACCCACAGTGAGGAGACAGAGAAGAGTGTACAGACCCAGGGTAATCTACCAGGGGCTACATGAGCTGGAGATAGTGGAGCACTATAGGGTGGATAAGGACCTCCTACAGCAAATTGTTGAGCTGGGCCGGCCATGCCTGACACACAGAACTAACAGAGGGGAACCCATACCAGTGGATACCAAGGTATGTGTAGGCCTAAGAATACTAGTTACAGGTACCTTCCAAAGGCCAACTGGGGATATGATGGGGATTTCACAGGCATCAGCATCCAGGGCACTCCACCAGTTCCTTGATGCCATGTCAGCACATGTCGGTGAGCACATATATTTCCCCAACACCAGTGAGGCGTTGGCCAGCAATATGCAATTGTTCCAGAAAATAGCAGAATGCCCTGAGGTAGTGGGTGCTATAGACTGCATGCACATATGCATCAAAGCACCACCCGGTGAGTGGGGTAGGGTCTACATCAATCACAAGGGCTTCCCCTCCATTAACTGCCAGGTTGTTTGCGATGCCCAGGGCATAATAATGAATATGTGTGCTGGCTGCCTTGGAAGCTACCACAATTCCCACATCTCCCATCTGACACAGCTGTATCAGAGATTTGCCAGTGGGGACATCCCTCACAGTCACCTAGTGGGGGATGCTGGATATGCACTGGAGCCGTGGCTGATGACAACCATCAGAAATGCACACACACCTGAACAAGAACTCCATAATGAGGAACACGCACAGACCAGAATTATAGTAGAGCATGTGTTTGGGATGCTCAAGTCATGGTTCTGGTGCCTGGACACATTTGGTGGAGCCTTGCCGTACTCACCAGCTACATGTACCAAATTGTTCTTGTATGTGCCATGCTACACAATATGATCCTGTGGAAACAGTTGCAGCAGGAACAGCATGGGGCAGCACCACACAGCCCCCCACCATTGCCAAGGCCTGCACAGGCAAAGAGTGACTGGGAGGAGGAACAACCTGAGCCTGCCCCAGTAGGCAGAAGGAGGTGTGCCCAGTATGCCCTGGTCTTGGCAAAGAGGCAATTCATAGCACATACACTGACACAGGAGGGACCCAGGGAATAACACCTCTCTCCGACTCACACATACAGTAAAAGGGATGCCAAACATTACACTACCTGTGCCTTACCATATGTAGGGAGTCTACTTTGTGCATCTGACTTAGGTAGCCCTGCAGCACCACCCTCAATACTGTGACACCCACAAGATAAGTGACACACACATGCCAGTCAAGGGGGGGGGTCACATAACCAACAACAGTCACAACCAGCAGGACAGGTTTAGACAAACACAAACAAAGGATGTGCTATGGCCTCTGAATGAGGCCTATGGGTAACGTCCCCCGAGGCCAACACAGACAGACTACAGCAGGTCAGGCAGTGGGATGTCAGTTCTGAAGGGTAGGACATCAGAAACTAATATGTAGGTAATTAAAAGCTAAGTTCTGTAGTACACTGGTATGCCTCTAGCCAGCACAATAGGTAACACTACAGACTGAAATGGAGTACCCAACATACCAGCACAGTCCTAGCAAATATGTACAAGTGTCAGGTGTGCCCCCATATCCCACATAGAAATATAGTAACAGTCAGGTGTGCCCCCCATCCTATGTAGAAATATAGTAACAGTCAGGTGTGCCTCCCCCGATCCTGTGTAGAAACGTAGAAGTAGTCAGGTGTGCCCCCCATCCTATGTACAAATATAGTAACTGTCAGGTGTGCCCCCCAATCCTGTGTAGAAATGTAGAAACAGTCAGGTGTGCCCCCACCTGCTATGCAGAAATGTAGTAACAGTCAATGCAAAATGATAGATGGATACCCTGCAGAGACAGCATGCTACCTGTCGGTGTACAACACAAAGGTCAGCACTGCAGAACAAACTATCTGGACTCGATCCACACATGCAGTACAGACAGCCATAATGGGCATGCTCACATACTTAGAGAAATGAAGGCAATGTCAGTCAACGACATACTGAAAGGTCATACTGGGCATGCCCACACACTTAAACACATGAAGGCCATGTCTGCAGACACCAGTGGACCAGACATATATGACAGTTGCAGATGTTAGTGCAGACACTCATCAGTATGTACCACTCAAGCCTTGCACACACAGGGGATAGAAATATAGACATATATGTAAGGACAATACAGTATAGTAAGCCAAAGGTAGATGGACATAGATGTGTGGAAGAGGGTGACTATGACAAGAAGCCATCTAGTCCTGTCCCATCCAGCACACAGCCAAAGGGCCCCAAACATGAGATGCAGATGTCACTCACTGCAGATACTAGCCACCAGTATCTGTCAGCATGACAGACTATGGGGTGCATGTGCCAGCTGTGCAACATGACTGTACAAGGAAGTTGTCATCTAGCAACTGTATACATGTACCTGTGAAATATGACCCTGTGTGTGCCCGCATCTGGTGTGTCAACCCCTAGATTAATTGGTTATGGCCCATGCACACACACTGCCCTCCCCATAGCCCTACTATGACAAGCCTGCTGAGGTCATCCAATGTGAAATACACCTTTGGGAGAGTTGTACCCCAGTAATCTCCATGACGTGTCCCATAACTGTACTGCTGTAGTGTGATAAACTAGTTAGGTAGGAATTCTAATCCCAGACTTGGCAACTGAGTGTGTGTGTGTGTCTGTGTGCGTGTCTATATGTCTCTGACTGTGTAGAGAGCAATGCTTTTTAGGGTAGTCACTACCAACAATTCAAATGCTCAACTTTGGCAAGGCTGCTGATGTCATCCACCTAGAAATACACCTATGGGAAGGGCGTAGCCCAGTAATCTATGTAATGCATGCCATAACTGCGCACTGCTGTAGTGTGATTTAGAACTGTGGTAGGGTTCCATCCCCACCCATGGCAATTCTGGATGTTTTGTGTGTGTTTCAATGTCTGTGTATGGAGCAATGCATTATAGGCTAGTCACACTAACTACAATTCGAATGTCCATCTTTGGCAATCCTGCTGATGTCATTCATTGTGAAATACACCTCTGGGGAAAGAGTTCTCCAGTAATCCTCGTGGTGTGCCCTATGCTATAGTATGATATAGACCCCTGTTCGGGGTTCTATACTCACACATGTCGGTTTTGTGTGTGTGTGTGTGTGTGTGTGTGTGTGTGTGTGTGTGTGTGTGTGTGTGTGTGTGTGTGTGTGTGTCACTGTCTGTGTAGAGAGCAATGCATTTTAGGCTAGTCGCACTCACTACAATTCAAATGTCCTACTTTGGCAATCCTGCTGATGTCATTCATTGTGAAATACACTTTTGGGGAAGGCACTTGCCAGTAATCCTCATGATGCGTCTTATAACAGCTCCATGCTGTAGTGAAATCTAGCCCTCTGTTAGGGGTTCTATACCTAGACATGTTGGTTGTGGATGTTGGTTGTGGATTTTTTTTGTCTGTGTCACTGTGTAGAGAGCAATGCATTTTAGGCTAGTTGCACTCACTACAATTTGAATGTCCTACTTTGGCAATCCTGCTGATGTCATTCATTATGAAATACCCCTTTGGGAAATGAGCTCTCCAGTAATCCCCATGGTGTCTCCTATAGCAACTCCATGTTGTACTGTGATATAGACCTCTATTACTGGTTCTATACCCACACATGTTGGTTGTGGATGTTTTGTGCATGTTCACTGTCTGTGTAAGGAGCAATGCATTTTAGGCTAGTCACACCCACTACAATTAGAATGTCCTACTTTGGCAATCTGGCTGATGTCGTCCAATGTGATATACACCTTTGGGGAAGATGTGCACCAGTAATCTCTGTGGTGCGTACTACAACTGTGTAGTGTTATGACCTAATTAGGCAGGGGTTCTACTCCCAGACATGACAGGTGTGTGTGTGTTTTTAACTCACATCCTGTGTGGAGGTGGTTGTGAGTGTGTGACACCTGTGGCCAATGTGGAGCAGCTTTTGCATAATTCTTATATGGTGGCCCTACTATATATTGCAATGTCCACCATACAGGGATAACAGATGTGAAATAGCTGGGAGGCTGGGGTGCAAAGCCATACCCATACATGTGAGATCAAGGCCAGGCAATCACAGTTAGCAACCTCAGTATTACCTAGAGCACACTCTCAACCCATGTCTCATACACACACACATGCTTAGGCTACAACCAATATGTGGGTAGTACACTGCATATTGGCCACTAATAGTAACTATGGAGTGATAGCAGTGGGCTACAGAGGGCATGGCACTCTGTCCAATATGCAAGTACATGCAGACAGTGCACCCTCCCCATGTTTCCTAATGGACACCTGCAACACCTGTGGTGCCATCACATGTGACCCACAAAGGACATACCATGCCTGACAACATGCTCTGTATGGACAGATGTCACTGACACCAGGGAATGCTGTTAGCATGCTATCAATCTAGGTGCAGGGTAAACATGCTGCCCATTACCAGTTCCCACCACAGGTGGACAAGACTGGCACATCTGATGATAATCTGTGTTCACAACATGGGCCAGACACCCCAGATACAGTTCCACATATCACTGTACATGCATGTGGGAGGTGTGCACATCCCAGACACCGTCCATGTCATGGACTAAGGAACACATACATGGCAAGTGATGCACAGCATTGGTCACACACAATAGTCATCCAGGTGACTGGATGGGGGAATACAATACCCACCTGTGTGAGAAAATGCAGAAACCACAGCCCTATGGCCACAATGCAGACAATTGTCATGTGGCCTGATGCCAAGGTATACCCATCACCTAGCCTTGTATATTGATCTGGCACAATCGACCACCACACACACCATGCAGACATGCACCCATGCATGTCAGTACTGGCACCCTGTGTGTTTGTGTGCGTGTTGTATGGTGCATATCTTCACATCCACACTCACCTCACTACAACCCCCACTGGCATACTGAAGCATGCTGTCTAATGTCAGACACCTCCCCATACCCTTTGCCCATACAACCTCCATATGACCCATGTGGTGCATGTGATACCTGCACAGTGATGTCTTGTGGCAATCCCACTACTGATGAGTTTAAATTCTGGCCCTGCCAAGTGTGTCAATGTGTGTGCATCCCTGTGAGAGTGTGGCTGTGTTGACGGTGGCACCTGTTCATTCGGACAGGTACATATACGTCACCTGCAGTATAGCTACCATATCCCTGTTGCAAATGTTACTCACCATCACATATATGTTCTGAGGGCTCCACAACAGGTAACCCATGTGGCACATCCAATAACTGGATAGAACTGTGATAACACTACATAGGCATCAGGGGTTTGATACCCTGTGCTGGTAGGTGTGTGACACAAACATATGTGGATTTTACTCTCTCACCCCTCCCTGACTTGTCTTTGCCTCTGTCTGCCTCTCCCTTTCCCTCTCTGGTGGATATGAAGACCTACAACTACTCTGCTTAGGCAGCAGCATGTGTATTTTAAGTGATGCTCTTGATCACCTGATGGCCTCTGCATGAATTGCAGCCCTCCCTAGCTGATTACATGTGAAACAACTGTGTTAACATTCCCATAGCCAATTGCATGGAAACACACTCCAATATCTAGGAACATCATGTTGGTGTTGGCCCTTTTCATTCACTGTGAGCAGGAACTAGATCTGTTGTTTGGCAAACAGCATCTCAGATGGATTGGGGATTTACCTCTAACAACATACACTGTGGAAACAGGGCAACACACAGGAGGGGGATGTGCCTGACCTGACTACAGACTGTAAGTGCTGCTGCATTTGGAGTAATGTTGGTTTAACAGTGTGTATGTGGATATGGCTGTACTACATGTCTCAATACCTGCCATGTCAGTGCTATCTTTATGAGGAATCCCCATCTGCAGGGTCATCTGCAGACTGGGCAGTGTGTTGTGCCTTTGGTTTCATGTGTTACCCATGGAGCATCTATCTGTGGACTGCAGAAGGTAGTGGGAGGATTGCAGTCTGTCGATGGTGAAAGCTGTGACAGTTACTGATGTCATATCCCTCATAGGACATATGTTGCAACAGTCCTTGTTACAACAGTAAATGTATGAGGTTATCACAGCAACATGTCAATATTGGCCCTGTGTATGTGCTTCCAGCCCCAACTCAGTCAACCTTTGCACATATGTCGTGCATGAAGAGGTGCATATGTGCTGTACACCATAATTAGTGTCATCATATCTGATGACAAGCCAGTGAGATATCAGACTGCTACACATGTGTTAGAAAAATATGTATTAATGTATATGTTTAGTGCTTATTAAGAAATAAGAAAGATATAATGCATTTTATTCTATTAATGTTATGACAAGAAAAATGAATTCATATGAAACTGCAAGAAGCTTTTGGAAACTGTAGTGTGCCTTTTTGCAAGTTGGCCTCTGACACCAGCAGCTGCTAGCTCAGCAAGAATTAATGTTTATGCTTCTCACAAGTGATTATCTGCTGGGTCAGGAAATTAAATGTGTGAAATAATGAGAATCTCCTGCTCTTTCCTGCTTGAGCAATCAACCTTGTATATGTTGCTAGATAATGCACCGGCTGCAAGGAAGAAGTGATAACATGTAACAAGAGAAATGTATTGAGAACTGTATCTACTATTATGTTCGAATTAACTTAGAACCTTGAGTGGAAACTTTTGTGAAAGGGTATTGTAACTAACCAGGTGGCTAGCAAGGCCACGTTGTTTACCAGAAAAGCTTTTTAAGCAAAATGTAGTATCAGCATTTTAGATGAATAGAATATTGTAAGCTAAAGTGATGTAAAACCCCTTGTGACTGACTATATCAGCCTGGGTGGTTAATACTAGTAAGAAATACTATAAAAGTTGTGTTCTTCCTGTTTCATTTAGACAAAATTCTGTACTTGTACGTTTTTTGCCTCCTGGTGTACACTAGTAAAGAACCTGAACCTCCTGTGTATTGATCTTTTTATTACAGTGTTTTTCATTTAACAGATTGGTCCTTTGCGTACCGGAATCCCTCAGAAGCTGCGGATCAGAGCATAGCTGTGGTCGAAGTCTGCATGCAGGAGAAGATACCGAAATGGTTCTTCTTGAGTGAGAAGACCTCCAACTGAATTGTCATTTAAAGAGGCTGGCCACTTTCTGATCTGTGGCTGAAGAGCGGATCTCCACTTCGAACCGTGACTGCTCAATACCGGAGGCTCAGGTAGGGAGACTTTTTGCCTTTTTTCTGTTTTAGATCAGGGACTAGGTTACAGTAAATATTGTTTTTTTTGTCAGATTTGTCATACAGATCAGGGACAAGAAAAGTTACTGTTTATTTGGTCATAGATCAGGGTAATAGAATAAGGTAGGCAGTTATTCTAGATAAACTGTGAAAGGAACTGAAGTTGTGGTACCACGTGGTAAAAGGGTTATGTAACATTTATTAACATGGGAAATCAGTGCACTAAAACATCGCGAGACCCGCCCCTAACTGAAGACGCAAAATATATGCAACTACAACGTGCAGATAATGTTAGATATTATGCAAAATGGGTAAACAAATATGAATTTGATGGGAAATTAGACAAATCTTCACTTGTTAAACTTCTTAAACAGCTTAAAAGTGATATAAAAGGTCAGGCAAGAAAACAACAACAATTAGGCATTCCTCAGGCACACAGGTGGATTGAGGAAACAAACCGTAGGGAACAAAAGAGTAATAATTCAAAGTCATTGTTTTTAGACAAAGAAGATAATAATATAGTGGTAGCAATGCCCCCCCCCCCCACTCCCTTTTTCAGGATATGAAGCGGGTGGACAAGCTGGTCCACCTCCGCGGTATCCTGATGTCTCAGTGAAACCAAAATCGTTTGTTAGAGATCCCATTGAAACTACGTCCCGAACACGTAAACCGCAGGGGGACATAGAATCATATCAAATGGAGAGAAATTTACAAGATGAGAGTGAGGAAGAAATATGTCCACTTATAGAGGTCCCAAATCCTCAGGCAGGACAGGTTGGACAGGACCCAACCCTCTTGGTATATAGATCATGGACACCGGAGGATATCCGGAAGGCTACTGAGGGAATTCCCCATCCAAAAGTTAATTTTACAAAATTCCTAGAAGATTTACAAGGCATGAGGTTAAGTTACCACTTCAATGGGGAAGAAGTAGAAAAAGTAGTTAGACAAATTGTAGGTCCAGATTGGCACATGATTTGTGGCACCTGGAGTCCTCATAATGCAGAATTTAAGCCACTCCCACATAGTGACGCAGAACTAGACAATAGAGTGAAAGGCCTTACAGACCGAATCTCTGAGAAATGGAAACCTATAGCAGACTGGACTTGTATTAACCAATGCATACAGCAAGAAAGTGAAACGGTAGATGGGTACCTATGCCAGATTATTAGAATGTTTTAATAACCATAGCGGTATGACAGTTCCTGAAAATCAGACAAATGATTCCCCATATGAACAACAATTGAAAAATGCATTTTTAAAAGGTTGCATTGCACCTATTAGTAGCTTCATTATGAAGCATATGATAGATCATCGAACAAGTAGGTTACAAGCCTTACTTGAATATGCTAGACATGCTGAAAGACATTTTAATAGCAAAAAGAAAAAGAAAGCGCAAGTCTTCACTGCTGAAGACGGAGCTGAAGTTTATGTATTACAGTCTGGTAAAAAGGGTAAGAAAAATGCACAGGGAAATAAACAGTCTGACAAATGGTCAGAGGACTTTGAAGAAAGGAAAAAGAGAGGTGAATGCTTTAAGTGCGGGAAGAAAGGACATCTAGCTAGGGATTGCAAATAAAATAAGAAGGTAACCACAGAGGATAAGGGATATGAGGACTGACTATATGATGGTGAAGATACACCATACGAGAATCAGAAATCATTGGGAAAAGACAATAAAGAGATGACAAATGTAAATGTGACAGAAGGAGTAGAGGAAGTGCAAGTAGACATGGAAGATGAAGAAAATGAGATTTTAGATTTAGCATTATTGAGCCTAGAGCTCTACCTAGCAGACACAAAACCGGAAGTTACACTTCTGGTGGAGGGGAAGAAAGTTAAATTCCTGTGTGATTCAGGAGCATCACGGACTCTGATACACCCCTCCAAGTACCGGAACATTCAGAATCACCTGATTATATATTAGCGAAAGCTGCAAATGGACAGCTATACCGGGAACCACTTTCCCATGATATAGCAATAACTGACCCTGTTTCAGGGATGACTCAAAGGAGTAAAATTGTTGTTTCTGCAAAATGTCCAGTGAACCTATTAGGTAGGGACCTTATGCAGATATTTGGCATAGCAGTAGTTCCGACTATGCAAGGTATGGAGGCACAGCGACAAATGGATACTTTTGTGGTGTGATCAGAGGGTGAGACTTTTTACTGGTACAGCCAGGACTTAGTTACGACTGGTCCAGGGGCAGTGACCGAGGAACTGATGAATGTAGCCATCAGTAAATCCCCCTCCCTTGACACTGACAGACAGCATTTGTTGCATTGCACTCTGTATTACTGTAGCACACCAGGACCTGATAAGGAATATGAGCAAGAATTGTTCAGAAATCGTGCAAACAGATTAGTGTTATATAATCTGTACTGGGATACTGAGGGAAACAGTGTTGTTAGCTGTTCATTACCTCAAGAATTCCTTGCACTATACAAATCTAATCGATTACCACATGTCAGTTTAACGAAGAACAAAAATGTAAAATGGGCAGACCTAGGAGAAAAGGTAACGAGATGGGAGAAACAAACTGATTTAGAATTATCAGAGCAGGGAATACAGAAACAAAAACTGAATTGGTTAACACAGGCACACCCAGCTGTACACTTGCAGTCTAGTGAGGACAGCTGATTAGCATTCTTATTAGAAGAAGAAGAGGAGAAAGCCTTATGTAACATACCAAAGATTATTTGGTCAACAGGCAAGTCAGATGTAGGACTTATTCGAACAGCAGGACCAGTTACTATTACACCAAAGTCACCATTCAGACCACAGAAGAGACAATATCCTTTGAGAAAGGATGCAGAGATAGGAATCAAACCTATAATAGCAGCATTACTTAGAGAAGGAGTACTGGTAGAATCTCCTGATTCACCATGTAATACACCCCTATTTCCTGTTAAAAAGGCAAACAGGGAATGGCGTATGGTTCAGGACTTACAAGCTGTAAATAATGCAGTAATACCTAGAGCACCTATGGTGCCAGATCCACACACATTGTTAAATAATTTGAAACCTCACCAGAAATATTTCTCTGTGGTAGATATCAGCAATGCCTTCTTTTCAATACCTATACATCCTGATAGCCAATATTGGTTTGCTTTTACATTTCAGGGAAAAAGGTATACTTATACTCGGCTACCACAGGGTTATTGTGAGAGTCCAACAATATTCGCACAAGAAATGGCTAGTAATTTGGCGGGATTCACCCCACCAGGGGGTAGTCAAATTCTACTTTATGTAGATGACATCTTGCTAGCAGCCCCCACCCAGCAGCAATGCAGGAAGGATACCATAGCACTGTTACAATTCTTAGCAACACAGGGACACAAAGTAAACAAAAACAAACTACAGCTTTGGAGAAAACAGGTTAGATACCTGGGGTATGTAATATCCAAAGAAGGTAGAATATTAGATGAGGAAAGAAAGACAGCGATTTTACAAGCACCCAAACCAAAAACCAAGAAGGAAATGATGTCCTTCCTGGGAACAACTAACTTCTGCCAGAGTTGGATACCAAACTATGCTTTGGAATCTGCTCCACTGACCGACCTAATATACAAAAAACCGATGGCAGCACAAGATTTATTACAATGGACACCTGAAGCAGAAATGGCTTTCTGCAGGTTGAAGCAATTAATAGCTTTTTCATTAGTCTTAGGACTACCAAACTATCATAAACGTTTCTTTCAAATTGTAGACTGTAAGCAAGGATATATGACATCAGTGTTGACACAACAACATGGGGATAAGCAATGCCCCATAGCTTACTATTCATCACAGTTAGACCCAGTGGCGTGATCCTTGCCCCACTGTATACAAGCAGTGGTCGCAGTTGCAATGGCAGTACAGGCTTCAGCCTCAGTGGTGTTATTCCATCCTCTCACATTGAGAGTGCTTCATGCAGTCGCGATAATTTTACTGCAAGAAAAAGTAGCATATCTCTCTCCTGCTAGACATCTTTCCTGTATGACTATACTGTTGAGCCAACCTCATATGACAATTGAACGATGCACGACATTAAATCCATCAACTTTGCTCCCAACTCCTGCGGATGGCACACCACACAGTTGCCTGCAGGAAATTGAGCAGAAAACATTACCCAGACAAGATCTCACGGATATTCCCTTGGATAAGGCCGAGGTGACATATTACGTGGACGGCTCATGCAGAAGGGGCCCTACAAGGAAAAATCTAGTGGGGTATGCAATAGTTACAGATACTGAAGCCTTAGAAGCCCAGTCCTTACCACATAACTTGTCTGCACAAGCAGCAGAATTGATTGCCTTAACACGAGTTGTACCTCAGCAAAAGACAAATGTGTAAACATATATACTGACAGTCAGTATACTTTTTCTACTGTACATATTTTTGCACAGCAGTGGAAAAATAGAGGAATGATAACATCTAGTGGTAAACCAATTAATCATGCGCAATTTATTTTAGAATTGTTAGAATCTATTCAGTTACCTACTAAAGTAGCTATTTGCAAATGCGTAGCTCATACGAAACAGCAGGACAGAATTTCAAAAGGTAATGCGAGAGCTGATGCAGCTGCGAAGCAAGCAGCTTCAGTCTCAGAAACTTTACTTTTAGACAAGAAACTACAACCCTCTGAAATTTTAGACCTAAAAATGTTAAAAACAATGCAGATGCTTACTACAAAAGCAGAGAAACAAAAATGGGAAAAACGAGGAGCAATCCTTCAAAACGGGCTGTACATCTCCAAAGAGAAAAAAAACAATGTTGCCGTCTAATTTGTTTAGATATGCAGCTTTGTTGAGCCATGGGCAGTGCCATGTCTCAACACGGGGGATGGTACAGTTAGTAAACCGAATATTCCAAACATATGGATTCACAAATTACACAAAAAAATTTTGTGCGGCATGTCATATTTGTAACAAACATCATGCACAAGGGGCATTAAAACCTAAACAAGGAAGTTTTCCTACACCGCCATATCCGTTTCATACTATTTGTATGGATTTTATAGAATTAAACAAATGCGATAACAAAAAGTACTGCCTTGTCATTGTAGATATGTTTTCCAAATGGGTGGAAGCCTTTCCGACTAAAAACCCGGATGCAACAACAGTGGCAAAAGCTCTCATAAAGGAGATTATCCCTAGATTTGGTATACCGGAAAGGATCTATAGTGACAATGGTAAACATTTTGTGAATCAGACCATACAGCAATTGGGACGCTTCTTTGTGATTTCCCTTAAGAACCATTGTGCTTATCACCCTCAGTCTGCAGGACTGGTGGAGAGGCACAATGGAGTCCTTAAGAACAAACTTAGAAAGTTAGTCAGCAAAACACAGAAGAACTGGGTGCACTGTCTGCCTCTGGCGCTGCTGAGTATGCGAACAGTTCCAAATGCAAAGGGTTTAACTCCTTTTGAAATGGTGTTTGGGAGAGCATATTATGTACCTCAGTGGAAAGCTCTCATGCCTGCAGACCAGGAGGCTGATAGTTCGTGAGCTAGTTATATGAGGAAACTGTTAACAAATAAATCTTTTTTGCAGTTTAACTCTTTTTCAGATAAAGAACAGACCAGACAATTGGAAGCGATTCTAGCCCTGGGGTCCTGGATCTGGGTGAAGGTCACAAAGAGGAAGATTTGGGCAAGCCCGAAGTGGGAAGAACCATACCAGGTGCTGTTGGCCACGCCTACTGCAGTCAGAATAGCCGAGAGTTCTTCTTGGATTCATTTAACGCATTGTAAACCAGTAAAGAACTTTCAGCTTGATAAAAATATTGTAACTGTTACACAACAAGAACAAAATGGCCAAAGATAGAAATTCAGACCAACCTCAGAAATGTTGCATAATCATCTTATTGCGTGTACACTTATTAACTGTACTTGTGATGATTTTCTTTTTGTTGTGGTTCTTCCTTTCTTCAACCACACAAGTAAAGTTGGATAAACGTGATGAATCACCCATAGACTGGCATACAAACTTTAACACATACCTAGCAATTAAACGTGTATATGCTGAGACTATGAACATTTCAAACTGCTGGGTTTGTACAGCTATACCAACAGCATACGGAGGACTACTAATGTCCGCTGTTCCTTTAGGGATCAATGAGACTTGGGAGAATTTGCTTTTTGACACAGGAACTGTGAGATCACAGGATAAAATAGCATTGTATTTACCTGTTACACAAAAAGGGATTGTGTGTTTCTTCAAGAATGATACTCTCCAGGTGGGCTGGAGTAACTGTAACATAATAATATCTTATAAATGTTATATTAAGACTAAAAGTGGGGGTACTGTTTGCAATACTAACTATGATTCATACTTGAACTCAAGGAAAACAACATTGAATGAGATACAAAGAAATCCTGTTTTGATTAAACAGTTGTCAATCATAGATAAGAAAATGTTTCATGCAGGGTTGATGCGTATTAGCACTAAAGTTGAAAACTGTTATTTTGTGTGTGGGAAAAAGGCATACAAATGGCTACCTGAGAATTGGTCAGGCAGTTGTTTTTTGGGCTACCTGGTTCCGGCCATACGACACACTGCGGAATTACCTCTGGGTAAAATACGGAACGTGAGAGATGTTTCCAAGAAAACCAAAGATCCAATCGAGAAACCTGTGAATCCAGTAGGGCAAGTTGAAGCTGGTTGGAAAGACCATAATTCCGTGAAGGACAAAGACAAATTGACTCATATGGACTTGAGTGATTCCGTCATATCCTGGGCAAGTATACTCCCAGCGTATGGTGCAGTCAAATCGATTTGGGAGCTGAGAAAACTGTCAAAACTTCTTGAAGTAATGAGTAATGCAACTTTTTCTGCTCTTGAATTAGTGACTGATGAACTGAATGCCATGAGAACTGTTGTGTTGCAAAATCGTATGGCTCTTGACTTCACCCTAGTGGTGAGAGGTGGTACATGCGTGCTTAGCAAAGAAGAATGCTGTGCATATATTCCAGATAATAGACATGAAATTAATGACCACCTGGAGGTGATTCAGCAAGTGTCGGCCATGACCAAACCAGGCCCAAATCCACTGACAAACTTTTTCCAGAATCTGTTTGGGGGGTGGGGTTCCATCCTAATGAATATTCTGATTGCCATTTGTGTGGGTTTACTCCTATTATGAGCATGTGTTTGTTGTGGAACCCCCTGCATGAAAAGATTAATTAAAGATTTTATAGATATGTCTGTCTCTGAAACCTTGTATCAAGACATTGAACTTGAGGAATTGGTTCCAAATGAAATTCTCCTTGAAGTCTAAACTGAATGACTCTCTTAACTGCAAATCCTAAGTGGAAGAGGTTAGGAGAAGAAATAAGACTGTTTTCACTTCTGGGAATAGAATACAAAGTATTAACAGGGGGAAAATGTTAGAAAATATGTATTAATGCATATGTTTAGTGCTTATTAAGAAATAAGAAAGATATAATGCATTTTATTCTATTAATGTTATGACAAGAAAAATGAATTCATATGAAAATGCAAGAAGCTTTTGGAAACTGCAGTGTGCCTTTTTGCAAGTTGGCCTCTGACCCCAGCAGCTGCTAGTGTAGCAAGAATTAATGTTTATGCTTCTCACAAGTGATTATCTGCTGGGTCAGGAAATTAAATGTTTGAAATAATGAGAATCTTCTGCTCTTTCCTGCTTGAGCAATTGACCTTGTATATGTTGCTAGATAACGCACTGGCTGCAAGGAAGAAGTGATAACATGTAACGAGAGAAATGTATTGAGAACTGTATCTACTATTATGTTCGAATTAACTTAGAACCTTAAGTGGAAACTTTTGTGAAAGGGTATTGTAACTAACCAGGTGGCTAGCAAGGCCACGTTGTTTACCAGAAAAACTTTTTAAGCAAAATGTAGTATCAGCATTTTAGATGAATAGAATATTGTAAGCTAAAGTGATGTAAAACCCCTTGTGACTGACTACGTCAGCCTGGTGGGTTAATACTAGTAAGAAATACTATAAAAGTTGTGTTCTTCCTGTTTCATTTAGACAAAATTCTGTACTTGTATGTTTTTTGCCTCCTGGTGTACACTAGTAAAGAACCTGAACCTGAACCTCCTGTGTATTGATCTTTCTATTACAGTGTTTTTCATTTAACAACATGTTATGTAGAACAGGAGTTATATTTGATGACATAACCTGGACATACTGTGGTTGTGTGTACTGTACTGAGGTATGTGTACTTATGGCGAATGTCAACAGTGTGTCTATTGTTAATATGTACCTTGGCCTGTGTACAGACTGTGGTAGTTGTCATTGTCCTAGGTCCCGTCTTAGCTGATGTTACATGCTGCTTCACTGTATGTTACCGTATTGGCTTACATGTTCATAGGGACATACACACACATGTCCCATACCACAGTCAGCCATCAGACCAAACTGTGTAGCGGCCCAGTATATGTAGGGTTAGTGTGTGAGTGGCACATATGAGGATGGTGTCGAACAGATAGTCCATATACTGTAATATTATGCTAGCTTGCCATATGTGGCTGTGGCTCTGTTCTCATTGGTTGTGGTTATGCACTTTCACACAGGTGTATCTTACCCTGTGCTGTGACATGCCTGTACAGCCTGCAATATATGCAGGTACATGTGCATTCCCCCATAAGAGATGTTGGCCAGTGTTGTGCCAGTCTGCCTGTAGCCTGCACAGTGCATTGTTACATGCCTAGCAGCTTAGTGTACTTACCCAGTGAGATGTCATGTGCAGATACTTGCCAGATGTACTGCTGCCGGGCCTCCCTTAACAGGCATGTATGTCAGAGCAGTGGGATGCTGTACAGATGTATGTAAATATCTAGTGGGTAGTATGTGGCCATGGCACCCTTGTACGAGCGAGTAGTATGTGTCAGGCCAGACAGGTGTGTGTGAATGCATAACCTATGGTGGCATATATTTACCAATTATGTGTTATACCCATCTACATGGCTGTTAACATCCATGTTGTCAGGCATGGTACACATGTTTTGCACTAAGGGGTTCTGTGTATACCTATGGACTGAATAGAGTGTGTCAGAATGTCCACACATATTGGGGCAGTATGTGCTAGCAGCGGTACTTTACTATGAAGTCCTTAGGATGTCTGTCAGTAGCCAATGGCACACATGTGGAAACCAGATGTGACCCCCCACACACACACCATGTCTGTGAAGACAATCCCAATAACAGTAGCAATAGTATATAGAACTGTTATAGTACACAAATACAGGTTTTCCATTCCTGAAAACCTGTGTGTGGTGTTTTTTCCTATGACCTGTCTGTGGGTATATGTTGCAGGCAATTATTGTCATTTGTATGGGTGGCCCATACAGTTTCCAGTTGTTCAGGTGTGAACTGTAGGCATAGTGGCTGTTCCATATTTTGTGCACCTCCTATATATGTATTTTACTGTACATATCCCTGTGTGTGAATGTGTAGTCACATGTATATCTATCTATCTATCTATCTATATATATATATATATATATATATATATATATATATATATATATATATATATATATATATATATATATATATATATATATATATATATATATATGTAGATGCATATATGTGTTGTATCCTGGGGATGTTGACAGCTTCCACATTTTACATTTCCTATGGGAGCCAGACTGTACTGCATGATATGTTACCAGTACCAGCCTGACATCATATAGATGGGATGTAGTACTGTTAACATCTTGTGCCCATGTCATGTCAGCCCCTGGTTATGGGATCTGCAACACTTGGTAGTGTATTGCAGGGTGGACATGTCTGGCTGGGGGGGGTGGTATGCCTATTCGTACAAGACATATATTGTTTGGGGCCTCTCAACTCCATTAATGGTGCATGTGGACATATTTGTTTTAGTTAATCTACCATTACTATAGACAGATGTATGGCCACATATACCTATATATATATATATATATATATATATATATATATATATATATATATATATATATATATATATGTATCATAGGTATATCTATCAGCTTACATATGTATGACTATGTCCGTATATACCTACATAACTATATACTTGCATACATATATGTACCTTGCTGTGGATATGTCAACATATAGGTGTAGACATATATATGTGTTGATGTAAGCATTTGCATGTATATATATTCATATATATTTATATATATGTATATATTTCTAAATATATATATATATATATATATATATATATATATATATATATATATATATATATATATATATATATATATATATACATATATAGATGTGTTGTATCTGTTTAGATATTAATATATTCATACACACACATACACTTAGATGTTGGTTACATTCTCTGTACTGTAGCATGACTGGGCTGGATGATATGTCCCTCAAAACATTAGATTTGTGCATGCCTGTCATGGCTTAGTGGTAAATCACTTTCTCTATGATGTGCAGCATCCTGTGTTCAAGCCTTGCAGAGGCTGTTTATCTTGTTGCTGGACAGAATACGGGCCACTAGATACAGTGTGATTAGGGCACTTTAAGCAGTTGTAAGCTGGTTTACGTGGGTTTGTGCGGAGGAAAGCTCTGCTAACTTCAGGTTACAATTTCTTATACTCAGCTTCTATATTGCTTAACCTATGTAGGCATAGCTTACCCCCATGCAAACAGGCTTAAACCTGCTCACTGCTGTTTAAAAGTGCTTACTCCCACTTACCCCCATGCTAATTTCTTTAAAAGAGAAGAAAAAGGGGTTGATAGGAAAGTGCTGAAAAAAGGAGCATAAAGAGACAGTAGGAAAAATAGCCAGGGATGTACAAGAAGGGTGTAGGGAAGATCCATAGCTGCCCATTTCTTCTACAGCAACAGCTGTGCATATACACCAAATTTGGAGGCAGATTTGGAAACTCAAACCCCTGGGAGGGGGTGAGGACAACAATAATTCATTGTGATGCCAATTAGACTGGATTACGTGTCCAGTGGACACGTGTGCAAAATGGACAGCTATGTATGGGGTGAGTTTTTTTTGTGGGAACAGATTGCCCTTTTCTTCAGGTGAAAGTGGGATGTTGGGGAGGGGTAGTAGGCATATCTGAGGAGGTAGGTTAACAGACAAGACAAACAAGATGCATACAGGGGCGGTATATGACACATGTGGGGGTTAAGCACTTTGGATGTGGAGGGATGTTTGGAAGTTGCAAGCCCATGAGCCCCCAAATGGAAACAGTGTTACTGAGGTCCTCACCCATGGCCAGTCACCACTGCACCTTCACGGCCCCAATGGTGGCTGTGCTGGGGGCTGGGTAGGATGGGCAGGCTCACCCTCTAATTGTGCCATGCAGCTCTCAAGCTTGCGTTGCTGGTCTCAAAACTCCCTGCCGAGCTCCCTACACACCATGGCCCAGACCTGACAGTGGGTGACAGGCACCTCTCTGCCCCCACTCCCAGAAGAGGGGTGAGCCCCATCCCCTGCAGCATTTCCACCCATAGGTGGTGCGGGGCCAATGGAGGAGGAGGTCCCATGCTGGGCCCCAGACGTGCTGGTGTCCATTGCCATGGCCAGCCGAGGTGGGACAGGTGGGACAGGTGGGTCCACTGGGACCGGCCTTCCCATACGAGCTATGGTGTTGCAGTTTTAAGAATGATATGGGTTAGTAATAGTCAACAGCATTCAGGTTTATTTATAACAGCATGCATAGATATTCCCATTAACCCAAGACACCAGATTTACAACAGTTGCAAAGAAAGCAGAACACATGCATATATGGGATAACAGTGGCCATTACAACAGCATGCAGGTTTCATTGATGGCAACAGGCCACCCGTATGTGGGTATTTTAACATGGCACATACATAGAACCAAATGTGAATATTTGTAAACCAATAGGACATATGTCCCAACAAAAGTATGGAGTGTATACATACCCATTGAGGTGTGTAATTGAATTATTATTGCACATAAGGTGGGGGTGAGAGAGAGAGAGGTCAATTAACAAATAATGTATTTCTGTAGTTTTCACAACTTTCCTAGTCACTTCAGTGATCTGTCCCTTACATGTATCATTACACTACTCAGTGGCCTCACTCTGTACAATGGTATGTTTTTAGATTAGTATATACGTGGACTGTGTCTTATGTATAGCCTACACCTCTTCCCTGTTATAGCTGTTTAGAAAATCATTAACACTACCTGACAAATTCTACACATACTCCCAGATGTCATGCTTGTAGACAAGTATATGAGTGAACTGTGTTGTAACTACAGTCTGCACCTCTTACCTGTTATAGCTGTTGGGAAAATAATTGTTAACACTCCACTGTGGCGACCCCTAACCGGGAAAAGCCGAAAGACACAACAACAACCTGACAAATTCTACACATACTCCCAAATGCCATGTTGATGTTATACACATACCTAACAGTCCATTATTGCACACACTCTGATCAAGGCTTGACAGGATACAGGTGTTAATGTGACATATTTTGGAATTGCTGTCATACACTTTGGGTGAGATGCTACAATGACAGGTTTGTTTCCATATACATTCTCTTTTTATGTTCAAGTCTGACTATCTATTATAAGTCAGTATAAGCTGCCTACATTTCTTGGATTATCACACTTATTTGTCAGGGGAACAAGTTACCGGGCAGCAGATTTGGGCCCGTTATCTGGACATGCTGGACAGATCAGAAAAGTTGAGGGGTATGACTATGCATACAGCTTACTACCTGAACATTTTGCCACAGTCTGCAGAGTTGATGGTTATTATTATGCTTACAGCATACTATCTGAACATTCTAGCAAAGTCTGTACAGTTGTTGGGTCTAATTATGCATACAACTTTCTATCTGAACATTCTTACACACTCTGTACAGCTGTGGGGTATGATTATGCATACAACTTACTACCACTCCCGGGATTCAAACCCCTGCTGTGTGTGGTAAAAATATTACAGTTGACATTACAGTACACTGTGTTATCAGGAAATTGGTGTAAAGCATTTCAATGGCTTCTGTCTAAGTCTCCCTCAGTTGTTCTATATGACTGACCTCTTGGAACTTCCAACATTATTATACTGAACTTCCTACGCATTTTAACTGCTTAATACAACAGTATTATTTATAGAATGCATAAGCTGCCTACATTTCTTTACACCAATTTCCTGATAGCACCACCACTCTAAACAAACTCCAACAGACTTACCATAAAATAGCCGGATTCATTACTAACTCCCCATACAACTCACACCACTGCATTTCTTTAAACTCTCTTCAATGGCTTGAACTTCCCTAATTTCTGCTATCTTATCAATTTCATATGCTACACTCTATTCTTTATAAACCCGCCTTCTGTCCATCTCTATCTTCCTTAGTCTCCATCTACATCAAATCCTGGACCCTCCGTACTTCTAACCAACAATTACTTGATATCTACCACCCAAAAAGGTCAGTAGGCAAACTACTCTACAAACACTCCCTTACCCATGCTTGGAACAAACTTCCCCTTGACTTACGTTCAATCTCCCACACCTCACACTTTAAAAATTAACTAAAAGCTTATTTTCTCAATTCCAGAACCTGCCCTTGCCATGACCCTGCCTAGTCTTCCTTCCCTTTATGTATCCTCAAAAGGACCATACTTAGTACCTCATTACACCTCTCTCTCCAAAGTATCTACTATGCATTTGCATAATTTTCTACAAACAAAACATTTTTATTGTTGACCTACTGAACTATATCAATGCAAAATTGTTACTTAGCTTATTTTTAATGCAACTTTAACTTTATGCATGCAACCCAACATATGTGAATCATTTTGCTATAACTGCTATTATATCAATATTGTTTAAAATTGTACTTGTTTAAAATGTACTACTGGAGCTTTTCTCCTCGGGTCTCCACTGAAAATGGGCCACAAGCCCAGTTGGACAAACCCGGTTAACAAATATCAATAAATAAATAAAATAATCACTACAACAACATACGAAAGCAGAATGTACACAAGCACTCCAGGGGTTATACTTTTAATCACTAGATATTACACCTTTTTTCCACGCAACCTATATGACAGTCTTCCTGCCATATTGTCTGGTTTATTCAGTACATCCCATACACAAAACATGTTTATACTGGTACAACACTTTCTAGTACTGTTATATTTATTTCTTATGACAGTACATGCAAGAATATTACTAACCTGCCTCATGACGCAGCCTTTGCAGCTGAGCAGCAAGGGCTTGCTGGTTCGCAGCCTGCTCATCTGCAGCTGTCGGATAAATACAGTGATATTTCGCTATTACCAATCCATTGTATACACAAGCTAGGTAAGCATTATCTACATAGTAGAATGAGTACTTACTCAGTGCTGGGGCATCAGCCATCTGCCTGGATTCTTGGATCCACTGGTCCAAGAGATCACTCCTCCTCTTCTTCAGGTCAGCATGGTGATGCCTGATCTGCTCACCAGTCTTGGGGATACCAGTGGCACTGGTGAGGTCACGGGTGAGACTGTCCCAGGCCTCCGCTTTATACTGAGAGCTCTGGTACTGGCCCTGAAGTAGTCTCTCCTCATGGTGTTTTACCAGGAGCCATACCATGAATCTGGGCTCCTAGGTGCCCCAGCGCTGTGCTCTAAATCGAGTGCCTTCCCCAACTCCAGCCATTCTGCTTACAGTAGGGAGCTGCAACCAGTTATGGGAATTGTTGGCTCCTGTGGGGTTTAAATACGCCTGATTTCCCACACTTTCCCATGATTGGATGCTTTTGAAAAGGCTAAGCTATGGGCACACCTGCTTACCTAATGTTGGCATTGCTTAAAGGGGCATACCACTGGGCAGATTGAGTTAGCCGGCCTACACATTGCTTACACCACGTAAGCTGACCTGTGCAATGCTTAGAGTTGTTTAATATCTAATTAGCATAATATTTTCCTTTTGACATTGATTTATTATTTGTTACATGTTATATCTCTGTCTGGTATCTGTGATTCATGTGTACGTACACTCTATGGGGTCCTGGGGAATTCAACACTTTATTACAATAACGCCTCACATCTGACCTTACTGCAGTACTCCAATTCACATATTTATGTTATGTAGCAGGTTATACAACATCACACTGTACATAGATTCATTTCAAATGTTCAGTATGATTTTCCTATGGTGAGGATTTGTTTGTTGAAACCTCAGTCATATGGACTGCTGTGGTGGCTTAGTGGTTAACTACTATGACGATAGTGTTCAGGGTCCTGGGTTCGAGCCTCGCAGAGGCTGTTTATTTTGTTGCTGGGCAGAACATGGGCTGTTGGATAGAGAGTGATTAAGGCACTTTAAAGCAGTTGTAAGCGGTTGGGTGCGTGTTTTCGCAGAGCTAAGCACTGCTAACTTCCGGTTACAGTTTCTTATACTCAGTAAGCTTCCAGATTTCTTAATCTGTGTAGGCAGTGCTTACCCCCATGAAAATGCACTCAAACATGCTTACTAGTGCTTAGTTGCTTAGACCTGCTTACTAGTGCCCTATTCATTATGACACTGATACTTCACATGTGCATTTCCTGCAGTACGTACTCTAGTTCATAAATATGTGTTATTTAGTGGGTTGTGCAATAAAAACATTGGTTATATTATGCTTTGCCATGTAAAATAGACTGCGCTGCAGTGGGACTCAAACCGGGAACGCCTGATCATTAGGAAAATGCTCTGCCCACTACACTATTGCTGTGCTGCTTCATTTGCATATATCTTCCTTGTTATCCTCTTCAGCCTTTTATGCTGCTTTAACTGTAGCTAAGCGATGGGCACACCCGTGCACCTATGGTTAGCTTTAATCGGATTTTTTAAAAAATAAAAGGGTTTCTTCATTTACTTTTTCTGTACCGTTGCTGCTGTACACATGGGGAACTATTGGTAGGGATCTCCGGACACCTATGAGTGATCTCGCTCATTTCTTCCCACTGTCTGTTATTCTACATTGCAGGGACGTGTTTATTCTGAGAGCTCTGCTCTCAGACATGCCCCCTGCACTTGTACATGCTCCATGTAAGCCTAGGAGCTCGGGCAGTGCGCCTTCATTGATATGCATGGTGCGCTACCATCCTGCTCCTTAATGGGTTCTTCCGTGCAGGACTAAGCTAGTCCTGCACGGAAGATTGGTGAATCCAGGGGTGAGTCATTACTAGAGAAGTCTAATAATAGAAATATCCCAGATTATTTGTCCAGTTATGCAAAATTTATTTATTTTTTTATTTATTTGCCATTTGTTGACTGGGCTAGTCTGGCTGGGCCGGGGCCCTTCCTCAGCAGAGACCTGAGGAGAAAAGCTCCAGATTACAATGTTTACACTTAGGGCCGGATTCACAAAGGCTTGCACGGAGTCTAAGAGTAGAGTAAGACTCCATGCAGCCAACATGTCCGCCGAGCGATCCAGGAAGAGCCGGTAGGGGCATGTAACAGAGCTCCTTAAACTAGTCCTACACGGACAGGGCTTGGATATGCAAATTACCTCAATTGCAGGTGAAAGCTATGCAAATGAGGTAAATTTGCGATCCAGGAAATCCGAACCTGTCCGAGTAGGAGTACTGTTATTTGCAGAAATGTACTCAGTTGATAACTGAGTACGGTTCTGCAAATAGCAAAACGGAGCTGTGACAGCTGCAAAAAAAAGCATGCAATTACAGGAGGAAGCACGCCAATGGCCAAAAATACGGCCATTGGCAATGAGAAGTGATTCAAAATAGAAATAAAATAACTTTTTTTTTTTTCATCCCAATCTCTGGGGTTTAACCGTAGTGCAATGTTGCTCCCTAAAAACCAGAAAATTAATAATTATGATCCACAAATGTGGATTTTATAGCTAAAATGACTTTACAGTGCAAGTGAATGGCAGGCTGAAGACAACATGGCCACCGAGTAGAGGTTGCTAAGGGGGGAAGCCAGTCTAAGAGATGTAACCAAACATTAGTAGGCAATCCTATGCAAATGAGAGTTAGGATAGTGAATCGCAAGTTTACATAGGAAATGAACACAGTCAGTGGAGTGTAGGAGTAAGATAAGGGGAGTAACAGAGTAGAAGATAGGTGACATCATGAGGGGGGTATGTATGAAAGGTGTGAAGCTCATTGGATCAAAGTGTCATGTGTCAGCCGACATTTACATATTATTGAAAGAAGTGTGTCAACAGGTAGGCCAGGTAAAGTCAAGAAATGGAAGATGTATGTCGTGGATAACACCAAAGTTTCTTGCTGAGCATGCATGCGCGTGTGTGCGCGCCAGTAAACTTGAGTAGGACAGTGTGTGTGCATGTAAGTGTGTGTGCGCGCGTGTAAGCTTGAGTAAGCATATGTAAGGCTGTGTAAACAGTTGTAAGCGCGTTTGCGCTGGTGTGCGTGCATTTTAACATGAATAAGCAGATTTTAGTCTGTGTAAGCATGTGTGTGTGCATGTTAGCTGCTGTGTGTGTGTTTGCGCTTGTGTGCGCGGCGCTCCCCCTGAGGAAACAGAAAGGAAAAAGGAAGCACACCAAATAGTAGGGAAGTTACCAGGGAGTATTAGCAGAGCTAGCAGGTGAAAACAATTAGAATCAGGCAATTACCCAGGCAGAACACTAGCCCAGCCCAGCCCAGCATTTAAAACACTGCAAACAACAGTTCATTATGTTTCTCTCAAGAGACACTGCAACACTGCAGTAAGCTAATAGCAGTGAAAACTGAAAAAGCTGTACTGAGGCAAAAAATGTTAGGGGCTGCCATTGCTGTTATAAGGTGACATATCCAACATGCTGAGGGTGGTGATGATGCAAATGCTGCTGGACAACCCACAGTGAGGAGACGGAGAAGAGTGTACAGGCCCAGGGTAACATACCAGGGGCTACATGAGCTGGAGATAATGGAGTACTATAGAGTGGACAGAGACCTCTTGCAGAAAATTGTTTTGCTGTGCAGGCCATTCCTCACACACAGAACCAACAGAGGGGAACCCATCCCAGTGGAAACTAAGGTATGTGTTGGCCTAAGAATATTAGCAACAGGTACCTTCCAGAGACCAACTGGTGATATGATGGGAATACGTTTTAAAAGGAGTTACAGAAGTTTTGCAGTTTTTCTTTGGCTTCTTGCACTCTGTTCGTGGGATTCTTGGTATTTTTTCGAGTGCATCCAGTGTTTTTGTATATGATGGGAATATCACAGGCATCAGCATCCAGGGTACTGCACCAGTTCCTTGATGCCATGTCAGCACATCGGTGATCATGTATACTTACCAAATTCCCGTGAGGTATTGGCCAGCAATATGCGTCTCTTCCAGCAAATAGCGGAATACCCTGAGGTAGTGGGTGCAATAGACTGCACGCACATACACATCAAAGCACCAGCCGGTGAGTGGGGTAGGGTCTACTTCAACCGCAAGGGCTTCCCCTCCATCAACTGCCAGGTTGTGTGTGATGCCCAGGGCATAATACTGAATGTGTGTGCTGGCTGCCATGGAAGCTACCATGATTCCCATATCTGGCATCTGACGCAGCTGTACCAGACATTTGCCAATGGGGACATCCCACATGGACACCTAGTGGGGGATGCTGGCTATGCACTGGAGCCGTGGCTGATGACACCCATCAGAAACGCAGACACACCTGAACAGGAACGCCATAATGAGGCACACGCACAAACACGAAATGTAATCGAGCATTTGTTTGGGCTGCTCAAGTCATGGTTCTGGTGCCTGAACACATCTGGTGGAGCCTTGCAATACTCACCAACTACATGTACCCAAATTGTCATGGTATGTACTATGCTACATAATATGATCCTGCGAAAACAGTTGCAGCAGGACCAGCATAGGCCTGGGCCAAACAGCCCCCCAACATTGCCAGGGCCATCACAGGCAGAGTGTGACTCGGAGGAGGAACAACCTGAGCCTGCCCCAGTAGGCAGAAGGAGGTGTGCCCAGTATGCTTTGGCCTTGGCAATGAGGCAACGCATAGCACATACATTGGCTCAGTAGGAACTCTGGAAATGATACCTCTCTCTGACCCGCACATATAGTAAAAGGGATGCCTACTTTGACACTACCTGCAGTCAAACATGTATAGGGAGTGTAGTATGTGCATCTGACATAGGCAGTCCTCCATCAACACCCGAGGCATGATTGCCATGTGTTAAGCAATATAAAGCAGTGCTAAACAGCATTTACCACTATATAGTATATGTAAACCAAATCGCACACACCAACTAGTACAAATGTGGTCAATGCTGAGTAATATTGGCCAACATCCAGCAATGATGGTTAATATTGAGCAATGTTGGACAAGCTGGGTCTAAGTAGGGTATAGCTGAACAAAAGCCAACATGCTCATAGTTGCTCTACTGGCCCTTAAGCAGTCTGGTCAGTATGAAAATCTAAGCGGTGATGGTCCTCGAACCCAGGATACTGTGCACTATAGTCATAGTACTGAACCACTAAACCATGCCAGTATTGCAGTGGTTAATCTGTATAAAGAAATGTTGATAAGTCTATGCAAAGTATTCCATGGAAATCCTGCAGGCACAGCATAATCCCTGTCGAGTTATGACACAAAGGTGAGTCCTGCAGTAAGAATAGAACCTGACTTTCAACATACACAGTACAAATGTTAATATTGGACATGTACACATACATCAACAAATGTAGTGGACCTCAGACAGCAACATACAGAAAGGTCACACTGGGCATGCTCACACACTTGAATACATGAGACAAATGTCAGGCAACAGAACACCGACAGTCTGAACTGGGCATGCTCACACACTTAGGCCATGTTGGAGTACAGCAGTGGGCCACACATATCAGGCAGTTGCTTGTGTTAACCCAGGAACCTCTCACTATCCAGCAATCTGCCCTGTGCACACACTTATATGACAACAGACACATATATAATATAGTGGAACCCTGTCATAATCAAATATGTTCCGCAGATACCTAAGCAGTTCATAGAAAGTGGGAAAGCAAAGATGATAAAAACCTGCAAACTGTATCAACATTGAACATTGTGCATCATGAACATTGTCATAGGTTCAGAGGTTGATACTAGGCTATCTGCCCTAGGGCATGTTCAAGCATAGCCAGTCAAATCAGAACACTGTGCCCGTTAATAGTAGGTCACACAAGATAGCCCATTTACGTTTAGTGTATTGTGCCTCTGTCTAGCAGGGACCCAGAAGATATCCCATGGGTACACATACGATCACCCATCCACTTGTCAAGATGTCACCTGTAGGTGCTCAGTGGGTGGCTCTGCTTATGCAAAACTGGGACTACACTCTGCAGTGAGTGGAGCCTTATGGATAATAATCTGTCCCCCCAGCATGTCCTATTAACATCTGTGCTGACATATATGTCCCTGGAGTGTGTAGCTCCAAGGGGGTTGGATATCTTGAGGTGGAGCATGTCCATTAATTCTGGGTCAGATATTGCCTTAAACTACAGGCACACAACACATCCATGCAGGTGGTAAGTGACTGAGTAGAGCTGGAGTTACTGTATCTGAACTGTGCAGGGCATCCGTGTGAGTCCATACATCTGCTTAATGAGTAACATTTGTGGCTATTACAGTTGCTGCAGGTGTTGGGTAAGGTACAATCCAAATGTGGCATAGTAACCAAGCATGGTTGTGATGAGTATAGGGGCACAATGACTAAACGTGATCAACATGTGAAACCATGTGGGATATAGTGGGCTATGTAGAAGTACTGTCTAACCACTTTGGCAATGTGATTGGCAAAGGCGAGAATACGAACAGGTCATGTCCCCAAACCCATAACAACTACTACCGTATGTAGTGGATTGCTACCTATGTGTTAATGTGTGGGCATGTTGTCATTCTCAAAGGGGGTGACTATGCAACTAATGGTATGCAGCCGTAGGCCATGGCTCAGGCACCAGTCATCATATCTCTGTGAGACCCTGTATAAGTATGCATGTGCCAGCTGGAGAGTTGATTATGGCACACAGTTTGCAGTCATCTGCGAACATGGGCAGCCATATCCTTCCTGTGATAGCCTGTACATCACACAAATATATACTGAACAAGAGAGGTCCCAGGACTGAGCCTTGTGGGATGCCATGTGTAACTGGTGTATAGTCAGACATGGCACCTGCAACACTGAGCATGTGGGTGCTATCCCTGATCCAGGTAGCAATCCATCGTGTGAGATATGTGTCGATATTGATGCCGGTGAGCCTATGCATAATGGCCGTGTGGGGTATTGTATTGAAGGGTTGTGCAAGGTCCAGGCAGACTGTGTGGACAACCGTCCCAACACTGATGGACCTGGTAACTGTTTAAAGAATACAAACAGGTCCAACAGGCAAGATCTGCCCACAACAATGCTGTAATGTGTAGGACCCAGTGTCTGTAGGTTTCCCATGTCTATGTGCATGAGTCCCATTACAATATGCTCCATAGCTTTGCAGAACAGGCTAGTTAGCCCTATAGGCCGATATTGTCTGTGGTCTGTTATGGCAGTATTCAATGGAGTGGGATCACTATCACTGTATGCCATTCCGTGGGTACGAATCCTGCAGTAACCCTGATATCGAACAGTGACGTAATGATGGGTTACGTCTGTCATGAAGGTCGTGTACAACACAGGCCAGGACACTGACTGGTCCCATTGATGCTGTGTTGTCCGCTGTGGGGAGGGCAGCACTCACCTGTTTCTTCGTGATGTCAGGGAGGTTACACTCTGTTGGGATAGACAGTACCTCCTTAGGGGGGATGGGGGGAGACATCTGCATTGAACTTGTTTGCCAGGCTGTTGGCAATGTCTGTGGGCTCAGGGTATGTTCAGTCAGTATGCAGTAACACACAGCATATCAGTGAGTGTCCAGCCAGGTACCTGAATTAACTGAAGAAGGCCTTGTGAGTGTCTGATGTGTCTGGTGCAATTGTCCGTTAGAAGCGACCCTGACATAAATACACAAGTGATTGTAGCTGTCTGCTAGTACAGATCACAGATGCCTTCCCTGTCTGGGATTGTGCTCTATCATGTAGTAGCTTCCTCCTTTTGTTGTATAGCGTATTAATGGCCGGGGTCCACCAGACAGGTCCCCTGCCATTGGAATAGTGAGTCCAGGTGTTATTTTGGATAGCATGACCCATGCAGTCCACTAGGTGTCCACAGACTGTGTATGTAAAGGATTCAGCAGTCTGAGCCATACTTACCACTGACCCTGGGTCTCTGAAGGATACCACCGTGGTATGGAGAAGTGTGATGTTTGATTTTGGGAAGTTCATCAGGATTACCCAGGATGGGTGTGGGGATGGGATATGGATGTCCAGTAAGATAAAGTATATTTTGTCCTTACCAATGAGGGGTATATCGCAGGTGTGGAATATAGAGTCCCCATGTTGGTGATGATCATGTCCAATATGTTGTCCCGTCTTGTGGGTGTGGTGACCGGTTGTGCCATAGCATATGAGTTTACAAATTGTAGCAACTGTTGGGCAAGGGTGTTGGGGCCTGAGTACTATCCCCAGTCAATGTGTGTGTGTATTTGACGTCACTCAATATAATGGTGTTTGGGGAGACCATCAGATTGTCCAGTGTTTCCTGGAAAGACGAGTGTGGTTGCTGAGTTTGTGAGTGTGATCTGTAGCAGGCAACAAACCAAAAGGCAGATTTGCACAATGTTAGGTGCATATGTATGGTCTGTGATGCTTTGTACAGTGCTACCAACCCGAAGGTATGTGTATCTGTGATGTATATGGATACTTCCCCTATTTGTGTTGGCCACTCCGAGTTATGTGGTCAGAAAGCATGGCATGAAATATAACCTGGCAGTGCTGGTGTGCATGTGGGAGCCTGAACCATTTGTCTGTGAGTGCACAGATATTGCTATTCTCCATACTGAGGAGATTCCTGAGTGTGGTCAATGTGAGGGTAATACATCTGGTGTTGAGCAGCATTACCATCAGTGTCATGTACTCTGTAATGTCTCTGGAGGTGGGTCTGTTTGTTGAGCCCCGCTTAAATAAGGCAGTATGGTGGTAGCAACTGCCTTAGCCAGTATTCAAAAGTCCAATGGTGATAGGTGCAAGCTGTCCATAGCGAAGCTACATGGCATGTCGAGCATGTCACCCCAGGCTGACAGACACTGTATCCCCTTTGAATAACACCAATATGTTAGCCAACTGTTAAACGTGATCAGTTTGTTGGTATACTGAGACATCATACTTGGTGAGTGTAAGATGCTAGACAAGGTCAGGGTCATACCGGCCTGGGCTACATGATCAGAGAGTTCCTCTATTTATCATGTCATGTGGTCCAGGGAGGAACGTCTGAGGTTGTACACACCAGCATGGACGACGATGGAGCCAGTCCTGGACTTGCTTTGGAGTGACCTGAGTGCATGTGTTATGTGGCAGATCCTGGCACCTGAGAGACAGCTCTAAGTGACTATTCCCTTGTTTGGCCTGGTGAGTGGGACGTCAGTGTGTCTGACATTAAGTGTCACCCATTACATGTGTATCAGGTGTGTTGTTTAGCCCGAAAGGCAGTGACTGTGTGGCACACTGACATTGTGAACTATGTGATATGTGGGTATTGTAGTTGGGTAGCAGTTGTTTGTGTGTCTGCTTTGGAGGTCTCTGCTGCTTAGGCAGAGTGTATGTAGAGCCTCCGAGTATGTGTATGTGTGATAATGTGGTTTGATTGCTGTTGCTATCGGTCTATGTGAGACTGATGTGTGGTGTGTGTGGTCACCTCCACCACCTGATAGACCATGCCAGTCATGGGTCGAGAGAGCTCAGCCTCCTGTATGTCAATATTGTTGCATCTCTCACATATATCTGAGTGTGTTGGGAGGAGGAGAGGGTTGTCTGTGTACATGAGGCAGATGTGACATTGTGTCATAACCACAATATTCACTAGCTGGACTGGAGAGTACACACGAAACCGACCCCTGGACATGCCAGTATATTATGATGACATACTCTGTAGCCTGATCACAAAGGATCAGTAGGGTGTTAAGTGTGTAAATGAGTATAACCGGGATTAGTGCTCAGGTTTGTTGGTGTTTTGTAAAGAGTAGCTGAGAAGGAGTCCAGACTGAGAATCATGACATGTCCTTCAGCTATGTCATAAATAGTAATGTACACTCATATATGTCCTGAGTCAGGGCCAACTGTACCTTACTGACAATGCCGACATCCTGTCAGACAGGCCCATATATACATAACCACCTCCCACTGATGATAGTCCCTGACATCATACCAGGAGATATCACGTGTAGAATGGCTGACCAGCTCCCCCCAAAGCCAAAAGCATGGCAGCAATTGGATTACAATGTTTCCCAATATGTGTCATGCATGCACTACAGAACAAACAGACCCTGCACCTGAACAGTCTGTTGAGCCTCACCCACTCCACAGGGTCTGGAACCATCGAATGTGTTACAGCAACATATGGCACTCCCCACAAGTGTGGGTGCACAACACACCATGGGAAATATAGTCCAGTAAGCCTATAAAGTCTGATCTGCAAGGCCATGGAGTGCATCATGGCTGAAGTCATAAACAGAGCTATTGGAAGCTGACAAACACACAACCCTACCAACTGTGGTATGTTCATGTGCAGATCATGGTTCCCATTTGCAAGGCAGCCACCCAGGACATACATCACTGAAAAGAGCTATACATGTCCCACATAGACTTTGCATAGCTCTTCATCAACATCACAGACACATGTCGTATCCACAAAACCAACAATCTGTGCATAGATATGTGTTGACATATGAAGGGATGTCAATGTGTCCACAGATAGATCACACAAGGTGCGACTCACAGGGTCCTGTTCAAGCTGTTGATACCTGCAGACCCACATGGATCATTCCAGGGATTGCATAAAAGAAAGTGCACAGACATTCCCATGTCCAGTCTGATGATGTCAGCATCCTACAAATATACCAGGAGAACAAAAAACACCCAATAAAGCATATAGCGCGCAGTGTTAATGTGTATCACTCTAGTATCATAACATAGTTAGGAAGGGGTTTGAATCCTGCAAGCACTAACAGAGTTGGGGGTGTGTGATTTCCTTTGAGTGGACTAGCCTTTTTGGAGACTGGGAAAACACATTAAAAGAGGCACATCCCTCTTTGGAATGTCTGATGATGTCAGCATCCTACAAATATATCAGGTGAACAGAAACCACCCAGTAAAGCATATAATGTGCTGTATTAATGTGTATCTTTCTAGTATCATAACATAACTTAGGTAGGGGTTTGAATCCTGACAGTGTGTGTGGAGGTATGTGTATGATTTCCTTTGAGAAGAGTAGCCTTTTTGGAGACTGGGAAAACACATTAAAAGAGGCTCATCCCTCTTTGGAATGTCTGATGATGTCAGCATCCAAAAAATATATCAGGTGAACAGAAACCACCCAGTAAAGCATATAGCACGCTGTGTTAATGCATCTCTCTCTAGTATCATAACATAGTTAAGTAGGGGTTTGAGTCTTGCAAGCACTGACTGTGTGTGTGTGCGTGATTTCCTTTGTGAGGAGTAGCCTTTTTGGAGACTGGGAAAACACATTAAAAGAGGCACATCACTCTTTGGAATGTCTGATGATGTCAGCATCCTACAAATATATCAGGTGAACCAAAACCACCCAGTAAAGCATATAGCATGCTGTGTTAATGCATATCTCTCTAGTATCATAACATAGTTAGGTAGGGGTTTGAATCCTGCAAACACTGAGTGTGTGTGTGTCTTTGTGTGTGCCACAGGTGGTCAATGCAGTTTGGGTTTTGCTTTTACTATGGTATGACATATGATTAAAACAGTATGTGCATTGCACACATCGGGTATCTGTGTGGCAAATGAAGATGTGCACATGTGACCTCAATCAGTACATAGGTGTGAAGCCTGCATACTACATGAATACATTTGTTTCCTTCGACAGATTGTGCCGCTGCTTCTCAGATCATAGGTCACATATGTATGTATGCAACAAGCCCGGCCACTGTAGTGATCGTTGGCCAAGGTCATCTGTGCCACACGCACCCATGACACGTACTATAGAGTACTGTGAGTGAGGGTAATTGCCTGGGGTATATGTCACACATGTTCATACACAACAACGACTGGCAGTAATGGACAGTCATTATAGGTGTACAACAGCCCTGTGGATATGCATGCAGGCCCCTAATGTGTTATGTGAAACACCGATAGACCCCACAATACCTATGGATATGTGGATACCAAGGGACAAATGACAACTCATGTCTGTCTGCATACATTGGTACCCAACATACATGTTGAGGGCTACCACCTATGTGGTACTGTTGGGATATTATGTATAGTAAATGTGGGTGACTATGCCATAGTAGGCATATGACTATACTGCATGTATTGGACAACAGGTATCTGTCTGTATGATACTCTTGTGTAGGATATGCGTCCCATCCAGGGAATGCAGTGTAGGCCAATGCGTGCATTTCCAGATGTGGATGGACATATCCCTAGTGTGTTTGCATGTACCTAAGAGGGCTATATACCACACAGGTGTGGTCCCAGGAACATGTGGCGGTCAATACCACTGGTTACTGTTATAGTATAGTACTGGAAGGATCCAACTGCTACTGAGTTCCCTACAACTGTGTGTCATTTGTCAGGACATCATCTAATGATTGGTTATAGTCATGCTGTTGAGGTGGTGTATACTACCAGACTACAGATCATTGACAGATATCAACAGTATCACCCACAGCATAGTGTCAACCCATGTCATACACACCTGTGTACCCATGTTAGTACATATCTGTAGTAGAATGCATACTGGACATCAAAAGATACCATGAGATGTTAACAATGTGTACAACAGGGTGTGTTGCACATCCCATGTGTCCACTATGCACATACATGCAGACAGTGTGCACACACCATGTTCACAGATGTACACCTGCTAATTTGTAATGCACACATCACACACGTACTGTCCACTCACTAACACATGCTGGCAACACTGTACACTTCAGCCAAGTGGCGCATTGGTGGACAATACATACTCAGACCTAACACTGGTGTAAACAATGCTACAATGACTATAAGAGCTGTGATGCATAATGCCTGCTCAGATATACCTACAATGATATCAGTACACTTTCCTGTCGGCAATGTGCTACTATTGCTACACTGCTATAATGTCACCCTGTGCATCAGAACCATGTTAGCCTATTCCTGCATCAATATGACATATGACAGAAGGTGGCACAAGTGTCATCATATGCACAGGGTGTGTTGGTTTGCCAGAGCCCAAAATTGACCCATCCAATTGACATGTCTGTGTGTGTGTGTGTGTGTGTGTGTGTGTGTGTGTGTGTGTGTGTGTGTGTGTGTGTGTGTGTGTGTGTGTGTGTGTGTGTGTGTGTGAGGGACAACAGTACAGCATGGGCCAATGTTGATGTAATGTGTGTGTGTATGTGTGAGCCCTAGTTGTTTGGTTAATGTGTGTGTGTCTGCATGCACACAACTCCACCATGTGGCTGCCATATAAGGGCGGTTGTGGGACAGCCACAGACTGTACCTGCTAGGCCGTACTGATCACTGTCTCTGGCCACGGACATGGTACCTGTGCCTGGCAGGGGTGCTACGGGCAGTATCGGGTACCAACCCAGACTGGGTGCTATCATCAGAGGCAGAGGTATGATGACTGGACCCATGTCACTGCTGGGACTGGCCAGTGCCACGTGCATGTGGTCTAGTAGGATGATCAATGGGCAGGCCAGCCCCAGCATTGCTGGGGCTGCTACTACCACTACGGGAGTGGCTGTGATCCGTGGTCCATCCGCGATGAATGCCAGCTGATGCTGTTGCTGGCATGCATCCGCGTCGGCTTCCCATCCATCCTGCACAGTCCTGGCTCATGGCTAACACATTGTGGAGGACATCTAATGTCTCCCTCCAATGGCTATCAATGACCTCGGTGTAATTCTGGATAGCACCGGCAAGGTCACGGATGCTGTCATTGATAGCAGTGTAATGGGCCCTCTGCGCCCTTAGTCCCTGTCGGGTGTACCGTTCCATACGTGCCTGTGCCTGCATTACAGCCCGGAACATACTGCAGGTTGTAATAACTCTAGGGGCACGTCTGCCAGGGGCAATACGTCCAGTGGTGCTCCCCCGAGAACCCCTGGACATCCGCCTATGTGGTACCATTCCAGTAATCTGGCTATGGCTGCTGTGAGGGGATGCACGTGCCATGGGTACCACACTCTCCTGATCAATGCCGACTGTATGCTGTCCCTCAGCTAAGGCCATTGGTGATGAGGGATGTATTGGCAGTATGAGTGTACACATAGATGGGGTTGAACGTTGTGTACTGTCGATTGGTGGATCAACGACAGACCCTGACAGACCTTCCTGTACCACAATACATGTCTCATCATCTCCACTATTAGTGGCAGTGACGTCAGGTTCCCTGCTGCATTCAGACACCCCTAACTCAGCACCTATGGAAGGAAGACAGGAAACACACTTCACAATCTGTACATGATGTTAGTACACATGCACACATGCACACATGCACACATGAGCACATGCACACATGAGCACATGCACACATGCACACATGCACACATGAGCACATGCACACATGAGCACATGCACACATGCACACATGCACACATGAGCACATGCACACATGCACACATGAGCACATGGGCACATGCACACATGCACACATGCACACATGAGCACATGCACACATGAGCACATGCACACATGCGCACATGCACATATGCACACATGAACACAAATACACTGCTCATCACAGCACACACACACACACACACACACACACACACACACACACACACACACACACACACACACACACACACACACACACACACACACACACACACACACACACACACACCAGCAATCCAACACATACACAATAGTGGGTGAATGTGGGTGACAGTATCACAGGCCAAACAGTCACCTCACATGTGTCAGCATGCAGAATATATGTTGCTCAAGACCATGCAGTGCAAGTGTTGACGGCCCTATTTAATGACATTATGCATGGCTGTGATGCATGTGTGTAGTTGTTCAGTGATTGACTACACCCTGGAACACAATGTGTACATGGACACAACATTGCTGTGCACAAGTATTATCTGCTCTGTAATGTCCTGTGCACCATCACTCAATGGTATACATACCATGGCTGCATGTGTTATCTGTGTGACACATAGATTGCCATGTCTGCTTACAGTGTCTGTGTCCATAGCGAATAATAGTGGGCACAGGTGTAGCAAATGCATGCAATGTACAGACATGGGATGAGTGGTGCATGTAGACGTGAAGTAATCCCAATGCTCAACATGGCCATTGTACAGTGGCTATGGTGAGTGTGGGACATATTGCAGATATGTCGGTGCCAGCCATGACATGGCATGCTACACGACTGTAAAATTAAACACCACACATACCCAACGTGTGTCATGTGACCTATATGCCCAATAGCATTCCAGGACATATATGTGACTCTTTGTACAGATGGTGACAGCTGTGCATATTGTGTATACTGGCATATGTAAGTGCACACACAACATGCTATGCATATTGTATATAGGTGCATATGTTTGCACACACACAACAATGAGGTGCAAAGCAAAGACCGCTATGTGTAATACTGTGGTCACTGTAACTGGATGGGGTGTACTACCATGTGACATCATCATCATCATCATGCAACATGTGGTCACTCATGGCTATTACTGTGTAACAGACCACCGCCTAGCATGCTGTACCTGTAACTGCAGTGCAGTGGCTACATTCACTATTACACAGCCACTTTGCACATGGGTGTATGAGGTGCCCAATAGGGAGCATTGCCTAACATGATTGTGTTATGTGTTGAAGAGTGTTGCACAGCCCCATGATTGGCCTCTACCCCTGAGGTGCATCATGTGTGTGTGGATGACATGTGGGATACTGAGGTGTGACCATACAGTGGGTGTGTAGTTACGCCATATGTAGCATGTCTTTGCATACTGCGTATGATAAACGTGTTATGTTGTGTACAGGTGTTGCAACTATGCCTATCCAATGTGCAGTACGGGGTTGCCACAACTGTGTCTTATGCTCTGTGTATTGCATGTCAGTGAGGCAGCTACTGACATTACTGAGCTGTGCAACATCTTACAGCAAACATGCACGGCATGCATTATGCATAGGTGTGTTACGTGTACATGGCCTACACCTCACCAATCACATGCATATTTCATTACCAACATTGCAGTTATAACACACTCACCAGCATGGATCGGCTGCCCTGCTGTCACACCAGAGGGACCTATGAGAATATGAGAGAGTTAGTCAGTGGCCACAACTGTGTCATTGCTACAATGGGGTATGCTAAACTGCAGTATAACAACAGTCAACAGTCACAGGTGTAGAGATATTATTCGAAATATCAGTATTGCACAACACTAGGCAGCAGAACTGCTAAACACACAGTACACATCTCATGTAGACATAATCTAACAGTACAGTTAACTGTCGTCTACAGATAGGGCATGTTACCTGCTTGCTCCGGGTGGATGTGCTGAGTGGCTCCAATCTCCATGACAACACGTCAGAGGTTGATGTTGCTGTTGTCCAGGAGCCACCACTCTTAGGAGCAGCTCCTCCACTCTGGTAAGGGGGGGGTGAATGGCCACCCCACCACCTGTGGCATGCTGTTGTCTTTGAATATCTGATGCACGCCGCCGGACATGTCTAATTAAATCACTGCAGTGATAACGTACCTGCTCATATGTCTGGTTATGCATGCCTATGTCATTTACCCAACAAACAAGTTCCTGCCACAGTGCAGTCCGCTCCTGCTGGTGCTGGCTGCTTCTGGAGAACAGCATCATGTACTGTTGCAATAGGCTTTGTAGTATCACCTCTTCCTCATCCGCTGTGTATGATAGATTGCGTTGGTGGGCCATCTGGCTGAAAAAGATATGAACAATATGTGTGAACGAGTCCTGTGGCACACTTTACACCTTTAACCACAGATATCACTTTACTGACATATATACCATCCTATTGTCTGTCAGAGGTTACACACGTTCAATACCACTTAGTGGTTCTCAGGCCACAACTAACTAACAGTGCCTGGCACACTCTATATATCACACCACTATACAACATTACCCGACACACTGTTTGTGACACATAGCACAACCTCAAGACATGGGTGTATATCACACCAATGCACGAACAGAGATGTCATCCATTGCAATGGATGTAGAGTACAGGTACAGTAGTACCAGTCAACCACCCTAGTAATTAATGCCATAGCCCTGCCTAACAGATGTGTACAGTTGTTACTATAGGTGGCATACTGCTGTAACAGAGTATATATGTTGCTGGATACACACATAACACACATATGATTGCAGCCATTATACAGGCATGATTACACACACATCAGACAAACATACAACACACCACTGTATGCCAACACAGATGAGCATTACCTGTGTACCATACAGTACTGTGTGCCACTACTTACACACCCTTATGCCTGAGTTTTGTCCTCTGTGCAGACTACAGGAAACACAGATGACAGTGTTTCCAAGCAATGTGAACACACACCATACTGTGCTGTTTAGGCCTACAGCTTCTGGTAGTACTACAGTTCATATGGGAGTTGGATTCACCAGTAGTACCACTCACTAAGCGTACATGTATTGCTGTAGCCTACAATGAGACACCACATTCATCAACAAGGAAGTACGTCACATCATATGCCTTACTACTATGTCTGCCTAACAGTACAGTACACATCATTTGCTGTCCTCACAGCTAGGATAGACACTACCATGTCAGATACAACTTCACACTAAGCTATCACACCTTTACAGACCTTGCACACATTCAGCGTTACACTTATTCAACCTCACATAGCAGGTATTGCATTGAGTACATGTGTGAGTGCATAGTGTCATAGGTAGGTAATATGCTGTTGGCCCTAGGGCCTACTGCAGCCTAGCCATATGCTACCCTGGCATTTGACACACATGTACTTTGATTTCACTTGCCCCTGCCAACCAGAACCACAGAGGTGTTTACTGGGGTGTATTACTAATCTCCCACATAATCATCAGGGGTATTTATGACAACTGCTAAGGAGGAGCCTTGTTTGCTATTGCTAGGTGGTCTATTCCGGTGTATGGCATATCTCTGAGATGGGAACCTATCCCTCCAGCATGTGCTGTTTAGTGAGCTGACAAGGTTTAGGGCCCTAGAGCGTGTATCCCAGAGGGATTGTGATATGTTGCCATGGTGGTTGTCACCCAGCTATAGGTGTGACATACCTCTGTATGTCCGGCAGAGGTCACCTCTGTGTGGCCAATATGCAATGCAGTGTAGATGTGGCTTTGTGAGTCAGTCTGCATAGGGCATCTGTTTGCAGCCAGTATTACCCTTTGGGAGGTATTTATGTGGCCTTTTCACCTGGTCTAGTTGTCATGTGAGGTACATGCCACACAGGGCATTATGATTGGTAGAGGGGAACACTGCCCTATATTTCTATAGATGACACATCTGTTGTCATGACACATAACACACAGACTGATTACAGGTGTAGTGTGGCACTGTCTTCATCAAAGTGGAGGCTACTGTCCACCTGTGTTCCATGTTCCCTTATCACACCTTCACTGTTAGGTAGATCTCTACCTATGTGGTAGTTAATGGGTACAGTTTTTTGGAAAGGAGGAATGGCACTGCAATATCAACACTTGTCTACAGTCCATGCCTTGGTCACCACACACCTGTTGCAGTACATATGACCCTGTGTCACTCTGTCTCTCCCTCTCTCTCTATATGGCTATATATATATATATATATATATATATATATATATATATATATATATATATATATATATATATATATATTATATATATGCATATCTATACACATACATGTACACATCCATTGCTGTACACATGGATGTGCATATAGGCACATGTACAGTCCACCTTTCATGGTGGGGATATCACTTATGCGACAGTTGAGGGATGTACAGTTATGTGATTATATTGCACAGTGTTGTGCAGAATGCATGTGGGTGTCCTCAGCCCATGTACCATTAGCAGGCTTCACTGGCTGTAACACAGCAGATCTGACAAATCAGTCCCACAGCATTTAACCACCACATGACATATATCAGCACTGCATGCTGTTTTCTAGGCCACACACTATGACCTACATAGATATAGGCACATATCAACCTTCAATGACAGATATCTGTCCACCCTTCACTAACAGTTGCAGTATTTCCCTTGCCCTATGCACATGTGTGGATACAGATAGATACGTACTGCTGCCACACATGGATGATTTGCAGTGTGTAGAGTACTCTTCAGGAACAGCTACTACATGCCAACACATACATGTGAGTTACATACCTTACCTTTGGTTTTGTAGGGTTTTTTTTGGTTGTTTGTTTTGCATTTTCCCCCTCTATTTAGGTTTATGTCTCAGTTTCTCTCTCTGTTGTGTCTCTGTCTGTGTCTGTGTCCGTGTCTCTCTCTCTCTCTCTCTCTATCTCCCAGCACCTGCAATGATAGAATTGCATGTTTGGACAGCAGGTACAGCCTTCTTTTCTAGGTATCTGCACTTGTGCATGTGGTAGCCTCTGCACCAATTGCTGCCCACCATTCAGTCATTGCATGTAGCCTGCTGTGTGGTGATTGCATTACTCACTGTTATTGCAGCCCACTGCTATAAAATGCTAGGTTAGGTAGGCGTAGCCCTTTCAGCTGTCTAAGGTGGGGCCCATGCATGTTTGCTCTGGACACCGTTGTGTCAGTCAGAAGGTTGGTATATGTCTTTTATCTGAAGCTAGGGTTGTAGCCAGTTATATGCATGTTGTACTCAAACGTGAATGTTGCTGCTTCCAGTACACACTTTTCAGTGGAGACATGTACTCATCCCTCCAAATGCTAGCACAGGATATATGGGAGTATGTACTTTATTTCTGACTTACACAATTAACTGCCATACAAATGTGGTCATTGCACTGTATTCCTGTGGCCAGTATTTATCCTGGTCTGATACTGTGTGGTGTTTGTAAGGTGCTACTGTAACATTATTCACTGCTAGGATGGCTGGTTCTCCTTTCACAGTCATGTCATGCAATTCCACAACAACTGCTGGTAAAGACCCACAGAACAGGATTTGTGTTATACCATTCCTGATTTCCATTTACATTCCCTCATTGTAATGCATGATATATTTATTTCAGAACCCATTTGTTTGCGTATCTGCTGTGGCTTAGTGGTAATTCATGCCGTCTATTGTGCCAATGGTCTGGGGTTCGAGACTGGCAGAGTTTTTTTCTTTTGCTGCTCAGCAGAACAAGGACCCTGCCACAGAGTGACTAAGGCACTTTTAAGCAGTTATGCGTGGGTCTGTGCGATGCTTAGCGATGCTTAGCTAAGCGCACACATGTGCACACTCACTTAAACCCGCTTACTACTGCTTAAAAGTGTATTCCCGCTAACCCCCATGCTGATTTCTTTTAAAGAAAAGAAAATGGGGAGATAGGAAAGTGGTGAAAAAGGGGGCACAAAGAGGGACAGTAGGTAAACAAGCTCGGGATGTGCAGGACAGGTGTAGGAGGTCCATAGCTGCCCATTTCTTTAACAGGAACAGCTGTGCATATGCAATAAATTTGAAGTGATATTTGAAACCTTCCACCCCTGGGAGAGGGGTGAGGACAACAAAGTATGTTGTACTGCCAATTATAATTATCAGACATGTGTGCGAAATGGGCAGCTATGTATGGGACGTAATTTTTTTGTGGGTACAGATTGCCCTTTTTTTTTTTTTCAGGTGAGAGTGGGAAGTGAGGTAAACTAACTAGGTATGTCCAGGGAGGTAGGTTGGGGAGGTAAACAGACAAGGCAGACAAGACGCATACAGGGGCGGTGTATGACACATGGGGTGGGTGAACACAATTGATGGGGTCGGATGTTTGAAAATCACAAGACCATGAGCCCACAGATGGTAACAGTGGAACTGAGATCCCCACCCATGGGCAGTCACCACTGCACCTTCACAGCCCTGAGGGTGGCTGTGCTGGGAGCTGCGTAGGATGGGCAGGCTCACCCATGAGACGCTCCACTCTCGCCTCGAGCTGGGATAGGGGATCAGCGACTGAACACTGGATCTCCCTACACACCACAACCCGGACCCTTCGAAGGGTGACAGGTGGCCCTTATCCACCCACTCTTGAATGGGGGGGATGAGCCCCATCCCCTGCAGCGCTTCTACCCGAAGGTGGAACAGGAACAACGGAGGAGGGGAGCCTGGGCTGGGCACCGGACCTGCTGGTGCCAGGTGCACTTGCCAGCTGAGGAGGGACAGGTGGGTCCGCTGGGACCAGCCTTCCCATACGTTCTCTGATTAGGTGTGTTTAATTACAACATAAACAACAGCATTCCAGATTAGTTGTAACAGCATGCAGTAATATTCCCATTAGCCCAACATACCAAGGTTCCAACAGTTGAACAGCAAGCATAACACATGCATATATTGAACCACAGTGGATATTCCAACAGCATGCAGGGATGTTTGGTAGCAACAGGCCACCATGATTGTGGTGTTTAAACAGGGCACATGCATCAACGTGAATGCAAATATTTATAGAACTATAAGACATATGTCTCAACAAATATTTAAGATTACACATACCCATTGAGGTGTGGAACTGCATGGTTTATGCACATACAATAGGGTGTAGAAAAAAAACTCCGTTAACATCTTATAATTACCTTTTAGTCTACACTACATTCCTAGTGACTGCAGGTGTATATCCCCTACATGTATTATTACACTTGCCACCATACATTAGGTTGTGTAATGGATTTGGCTAGTTCAATATATGCCTGACCTATATCTGACATACTAACTGTCCAGGATGCAGATGTTACTGCTACATATTTCTTGATTGCATTTCTATTTCTTTATCTACATATCTGGGATGTTTTCACAGGACATTTTCACTTCGATTTGTACAGAACCCTGCATTTCTTGACACACACTCACATTTCTGGGGAAATAATAACATGCTATACGTGTGCCAGATTTACTTATGCATGCCAGCCAGTAACTGACTGTTGCGGATTGTATATATGCTTCACAGCTACTAGCACTTCCATCACCCACCTTATATGGAACTGCACAACTCTGGGTTGCCAGCACTTTTTCAAACAGTACTATTTGTATAATGCAGGGGTACAACAATATTTCAAACTCTGTGACACAGACACACTACGGGTTTTAGACCTTTATTAATGGCATTACACACTTTTCCACAAGCTCATTCCTTTATTTGTTTTAATGGTGCATATGGCAGACATTTTCAAGACATATTATACCTTTATTAATAGGTTAGAACACTCTTTTTTCAGGCTCACTCACTTATTTTATATGACAGTGCCTGCAGAGATAATATTCCAGACATATGTTACTACACTCTTTTTCTGCCTCTCTGATGTTTTTATCTGACAGTACATGCAGAGGACTTATTCAGGCAATTTTATGGCTGTATTATTAGACTACAACACTTTCTTTCATGCTCTCTCCCCTATTTTATATAACAATGCATGCAGAATAATCACTAACCTGCCTGGTGGCACAGCCTTAGCAGCCTATCAGCATAGGCTTGCTGATTTGCAGCACGGTCACCTGCAGTTGTAAAGTAAATGAAGGGATATTGAGACATACCTATCCATTATACATACTCAATTATCAATTCTTACATACTGCATTCCATGGCTACATACTCAGTTGTGGGGCATTCTGCATCCCATGGGCCTCCTGTATCCATTGGTTCAGGTGGTCCTGCTTCCATCTCTTCAGGTCTGCATGGTGGTGACGAACCTGCTCACCAGTCCGAGAAATGCCTGTGGCACTAGTGAGGTTATGAGCTAACCGGTTCCAAGCCTCTGCCTTGTACTCCATCCCTTGGAACTGGCCCTGAAGGAGTCTTGACTCATGACGGTGGACAAGGAGCCAAACCATATATTTCGACACTTCGATGCCCCAACGTTGCGCTCAAAAAGCGTGTTCCCTCTCCAACACCAGCCATTCTAACTGCAGATGTGAGCTATAATCAGTTATGGTGTGTATTCCCACCTATGGGGCTTAAATATGCCGCATTTCCCGCACTTTTATGTGATTGGCTGTTTTTTAAAATTCTCGGCTGACTGGAGACCTGCTTAGTAATAGTTAAACTACCATTAGTAAGTATATGTCTGTTAACAGTGGCTGTTTCCCCTAAGTTATCATGGCTTAGTGGTTCTGTACTTTGCTTGTGATGCACAGAGTCCTGGGATCAAACCTTGTCATTCATTTTATTTTCATACTGTCCAGACAGGCTAGGGGGTGTGGCTGCATTTAAGCAACTTTGCTCTACGTTGCTCCTCGGTGCCCTACAGTGCCCTGGTTGGTGCAGCGCACACGTCTGCACAAACAGATTGTGCTGGTTAAAGCGCTATTTCGCTATGGGCACCTCTATTGCACTGGGTTAACCATTAGTAAACTATGGGCAACTCTACTGCGCTGGGTTAACCATAATTAAACTATGGGCAACTCTATTGCGCTGGGTGAAGCGCTGCTTAGCTGCAGCAATTATATATCAGGATCATTTAAAATCTTTATTTTGTTCACTGTTTCATTGGCCATTTCACTGCATTTTACTACTATTTACAGATATTTTTGTCTGGTATTATTTCATATACTGATTTAAAAATAAATACAAAGAGGAGTAGTGGGACTCGAACCTTGAACACCTCTTCTTTGTGCGAACGCCCTACCATTACACTATTGCTATTTGGTGTGATTTGCATAAACATTCTTTCTTATGCTCTTCCATGTCTGAATTGCTAACTCTAGCTAAGCAATGGGCACACCCGTGCACACACGCGCAAATACGGGAGCTATTTTGGGTATTTAAAAAAATAAAATTAACTTTTTACTTTTTATAACTGTGATGGGGGTTTACAGTATCAGGGAGTGTGTTGTTGGGTGCAAGGACATTTGAGCGGACTCACTCTTGTGTATTTGCTTTTACTTTTCGCTCACTTGCAGGGGCATGGACATTTACACTGCTCGGCAGTCGGACATGCTCCCTGCTTTCTTACACAGTCCGTGTAAGACTTACGGTTGAGTCAGCATGCCCTCATTCATATTCATGGCACACTGACGTCATACCATTCAACTGCAGCCTCCGAGTAAGACGTATTAAGTCTTACATGGAGGATTCGTGAATCCAGGGGTTAGTCTAAAAAGTAAATTACAGAATGCATATAAAAATTACAACTATAAACAAGACCATCAAATAATAATGTTTATAGTGTTAAACATTCCTATAAATGTGCAGATAATCATCCTATAATCGCATGTAAATTAGTTAAGTTGGAAGGTAGGAAAAATAAAGAAAAAACATTTACCAGCTTTTAAAGGTGCAGTTTTTTTTTCCTAACTTAGTTAAATACATTACATACAGACTGATGAGAGAGAGAATGAAAACATAAGCCAAGTGATGCAGGGAAAGTTGAAAGTAAAGGAATGTCTCTTGCATGAGACCTGACTGTAATAGTGCTTGGGGTGTTTTTTTTTTTTTTTTATTATTTTTTTTGGAGCATAATCACAGAGATCCGTGCACTAAATCAATGGGAAATGAACTGTATGGTTCCATAATGTTGATGGCATATGCATATATGCTTATGAGAACAATGGTTGTATAAAATAGACATTTGTGAAAAATAATTTTAAGTAGCTCAGTTTCTTAATGATGATGGCACTGTCATTCTTATGTGCTAACCATATTTATTATCTACTATTAGTTGAGGAAGATTTCACATGGAATTGTGCCTTGATGACTGACTGGATACCTGGATAAAACAGAATATCTTCATAATTACATAAATTGAAAGAAGATCAAAACAAGCTTGCAATATTTTCAAATAATGCAGATTTTCACTACCATTGTCATATATTTGATGCATGTGAATACATATATCCTATAATCATACAACAGTTCTGCCTAAATAGTTTACATTCCTTATTTTCTGTGAATTCTTAGGTGAAGCACATGTGCACTGATTTAGTTCATTTTGTACAACTGCTCATCTGTAATTCACTTTGTATTGTTCCACATATGTACATGCACTTCTTGTGTACACAATGTAAATCATAACCTCATTGCTTTTAATACCACATACAATTGCACAGCACATGTGTATATTGCATATTTGCTATTACATGTTGTCCGTGTGGTTCTTGCTTAATGTTTAATATTAAATGCAGGTTATTAGTCTTACAATGTTGCCACTGTTTTCAACTCCACATTAACATCTCTACAGCATATGTGTATATCAGTGCTACACAACTAGTTTTCTACACAGTAGGATAGAGATCATAATGCTGTGGCATAGCTTGAGATTGTATATAATATGTGGTAGGACATAATACTGTTTTCATGAAGCCTTAGAGGTGTTTTGATGCAGTGGGTTAGAATGTGGCTAGTGCACTCACAGCAGTTCATTCACATCTGGGCTTTATGTGTTTTGCCTTATATACCTCTCAACCATACTGAATTCCACAGTATTTACCGGTTTTGAGGGCAAAATAATGGGGTGCCACAAATTTCTGAATGGTCCCTTCAATTTTTGATTTTTTATTTCTATTTATCTTCTTTTTATTTACAATTTGAAGATATGGCTGATTTCATCATGCATTGCTCATCCCACAACATCATCAATGTGCATGGGTGCACATGATGATATCAGCTTCGTGAGGCAGTGCCTGACTACCTGACCTGTCAGACTTGGCGACTGGGTTGGGTGGGAGTTTCAAACCGTGCTTCACCTGAGGTAGATAACTCCACTTTGCTGACGCCAATGTTTCTCAGGCAGTGCTTTTAACAGATACATGTTTCACTGGAAGGTCCAGAAGATGGAACTACAGCCTGCAGTACATGCTTGCTGTTCTATTCCTTACAGAAGAGAAACAATTGAGCCATATTTGTTTTCATACTTTTGTGGGGTGATGATGGTCATGTTTAACTTCCATAGCTGTAACAATTTTCTCCTTCTCCTGGGTGAAGCACAGTGCCATATCCCAAGTGAGTAGTGTAGTGAAAAAAGTGTCTTCAGGGCAGTCTGACAGTGGGAATGGCTTCCTCTCTTTCAGGCAGCAGCTTGACTACTGGTCAGACTTGAAGACTGAGGTGGGCCATGGGACTGCGATAGAGAAACAAAGATAAGTTCTGTCCCACTTGCAACAAGCCATGTCAGCATGGTTGCAAGTGGAAGCTTACCCGGCAGCCTTAGTAAAGAGAAGTAACAGGGTAAGTAGCACGTTAAGGTTTTGGCAACAGGGCCAGGACCAAGGAGTCATTTTACAGCAACTTTACCTCTCTTTTTTTTCTAAGTTACATCATGAGTATTTTAATTTAAATTGGTATTTATTTAAAATCTGACCATCCCATATATTTTTTTTTTTTGCAGATTTTTTTTCAATAAGTCACTTGACTATAAAAGCAGTTGTTCAAACGGCACACCAATTTGCATTTTTTTATTTGCACTAGAAAACAATCAGACTCAGTATTCACTGCTTTTCTCTGTTTTTTTTTCACAAGACACCAGTCCTTTCTGTGTTACTTTTGCATAGTGAAGAGTGCAACCATTTCAGTCTAACCCAAATACAAATCAAAAGCTGATTCATTTGAAAGCAGTGAAGGAATAGAATGTGTCAAAATGGTCAGAAAACTGTAATCATTTTACCATGCAGAAAAATATTTGTCTAACTGTTGTACTAATGTTGAAACAAATAATGGTTTGCTGTACATAGGAATAAACATTTATGTAGCCTTTTCTGCAGCAATAGAGCATCTTTTGCTATTGATGTTATGTCAAAAATTCATTGCTGCAAACCTGATAGGCAAATGAGGCAATTTTTGTAGAGACACATCACACATTCTAAAGGAGTTACAGAATGTAGTAAACTTGGGATTTTTTTTTTATTTCTACACTGAGTAATCAAAAAAGAGTATGTGAGGGCTTTTGTATTAGCTTTGGAGTTCTGAAAGTGCTTTTGGTGGACATTTAAATGTGTGCATTACTTTTGTTTGCCCTCTGTCTTCTGACATCTGTTTAAATTGACTGCCTTTGCTTTAAATTGTGCTGGGAAGGCAAAAGCATTTCATAACCCTTCAGTATATGCTTCTGACTTTTATTATTAGCAGTAGCCATAGTATTTTGCCATTATTTATTAACTGGGTAAGCCCACTTGACATAGATGTCCCTTTTCAGGGATGACCCTGACCATACCTCTCCATCTCTCAGAGCAAGAAATCTGGACAAAGACAGAAATAATGGTGGGACTGGGACAAAGGACAAAAAGTAGATTTTAAATATTGTTCCTGTAAATTTGGATAGTTGTTAGAATAACAAGTTTTGCATTATTATGTATTTTCTGAGGGATATGGAGTCTGAAATTCAAATGCCAGCCATTATTTATTATTATTTAGTGTTTTCAATCTTCATGTTGATATACCACAATTCCATTGGAGTGGGTGGCTTGCACAATTTTTTACACAAATTTTATGTTAATCAGCAATCCAAGTTTTGACCAGTTATACCAACATTTCATGGGCCTTTGTCCAGATTTTTGATGTTTCCAATTTGAGAGGTATGTTGCCTTAGTTAACATGCAGTATGAAAATGTTTAAGAGATGTGTTTATTTACATCATGTTTTTGGTTAAGCTCTGGTCATGCTGACAGCAGATGTGTATACACTGAGATGTTCCACAGATCACACCAACTGTGAAGATATGTGAAAGCTGCTAGCCTAGCTAGATAGAATTTTGTAGATAATTCTATGTCATTGTAAATATGAATATAATCCACAGGCTTGTCCTTTTAAATGTAAGAAAACTGTGTTAAATGTTGAATTTCAAAAATGTATTCACAGTGCACTCTGCTGTAAGAAAGCTGATCATTGTAGGACTGTTTGATCTTAAAGCATGGAGACATAATGTCTGGACTGAGGAATTCCTTCTATTGTTTTGAGACCAGAGTTAATTGCTAGAATTTGCATATATAATGTCTTTTATTGCTGTAGTTTCCTGGCCAGGTGCAAGATCAAAGAAATGTTAAAATTCTGAGTTTCTGTTAGCCTAAGAACCAGAGAACAATGATGTAATCTAAAATGAGTCAGCAGTGATGTATTATTTTTAAGACTTTCTCAGAGAGAGAGAGAGAATCAGAGAGCATTTTGCATTTGTCTTCAGAACAGACCACTCACTAGCACTTGCTTTGCTCTGTCTGTATGTAAGTAGGATCTTAGACTTTAGTGTTTCTCTTAAGAAATATATAGAAAATAGTAAGTTTAGTCTATCTGTTTTCTATATGTATGTCAGACTATTCTACAGTATTATTTTAAGCATTTTCCTGTCATTTCTGAACTCTTGACTAGCACTGTGTTAAATTGAGAAGATTTGTCTTGTGTTTTTATTATTTATTATTGAATATTTTTAAACCTTTCAATGGTGGCTGTTTTGTGTAGAGATAATGTAATATATAGAGTACATTGCATGTATATAGTGATACTGTACAAAGCCACTCCGAATAAGCCTTGCTGTTCATCACACTTACTAATTGGATAATAATATTGCACAGTAATAATTGGACACCCTTTGGTAAAGGCATTTTTAGTAGCTGATAAGAGTAGTTGCTGGCAGTGATTACTACCTTATAGCCTAGCAGGAGGGGGCATAGCTGGAAAACCTGTGCCAGCCTTCCCCAGCAGTTTCTGTGTGTTTGTATATAAACCAAATCTCAAAGTGTGTGTGTGTGTGTCAGCTACCTGGGCAGGGACACAAAGCACTGGTTAGACAGAGAGGGCTCTGGAGGTTTTGGCTTGACTACTCATCTGAGATCTGTACCCTATAGCTGTGCCAGTGGGGAGTCTTATTGGGGATCTGGAGGAAAAAGAGAGAAACTAGCCACAGACTGACTTTGATTTCTGAGTTCTCTTAAGGGAAATTGTACTTTATTGTGTGTGTATTTGTTATCCCTCCCAATGTGGATGCCCATCACTGGTGTTAGTGGTGAGGACTGAAGCTTCTTGATTACTGGGCCACTGCATGGGTATCACACCAACAGCATACACATTCATGCACACTGTGACCTGGGTATTAGCACCACTGTTGCTCTTTGTGACAGTCTACTGATGTTAGCAGTTCTCATAGGTATATAGCAGTCCTCCACACATGTGTGATGTGACTCATATCGGCTGTTGTATAAGGATGGATGCAGAGATTTGCAAATATCATGATGGCACTCCCATAGTTACAGGGTACAACAGTGTACACTGGAGAGAATTACATGAATACACTGATATTCATCAAGCATCTGTCCTGAATATGTGTGTGTTCTCAGACTGTACTTTCATTGCTTGTAGCCACATCAGTGCTACTGATAATATACTGTACCTTAAATTGCAACACTTCACCACCTCACATATTGAATGTGGACTGAATCTATCCCTAATGGCCTGACAGAGTGCATGTGATCCCTCCACATGACTGCATGGCATGGGCCTTGACCTTTTTGAGTGCATATTCATCCTGTATTTAGTTTTCAGTACAGTGGCTGGGTGCCCTGAATATATATTCAATGTATTTGGTGTCTACCTCTTGTCTTTCCATTATTATCCCAAGTGCCCATGTCTGTTTGCGATATTTATTGTATGAAACTTGTTGCATGTTGTTTGTTGGGCATCATTTCAAATTGTAGTTAGTATCCCAGAGTTATCAGTTGGGAATCATACATCATATCCTTCATGAGAAATACTAGTTCCTAATCTGTGTGCAAACTGTCATAAGTGCTCACTGTTAATAAGCAGATTTTGCTCAGTATGGATGTTGCTCTTTTAGTTCTGTGTTGATCTCTTCGAACATCTTTGCATGACTTTCCCAGTAACTGTGATTTGCAATTATGATTGACAGTGTTAACCGTTGCTTTACACTGCTATACTGTATATTACCATTGAAAGTTTATGTAATTTAATGCTTATTTTTCCACTACTTTTATTCATTGCATCTAACATAGGCTACATTAGAAGGAAGCCCTGCTGATGATGGAAGATGACAGAGAGGATGTGCCAGGCCCCTGCATTCTGAGGAGAAGGGTACAGCCCCAGGAGGTGAGCAGTCTGGATCATAATGGACAGTCATTCCAACAGACTAGCAATATCATGCTCCACTGCCAACAGACAACATGAGGAAGCAGATGTGGTCAACATATGTACTCCAGATACAGATGCAGATCATGATGGGACTCTTCTTCCCAAACATGGCACATAACATGCATGACTCCTTCCAATAGCTCATCACAGAGCTCATCTGCAAGATTCAGCCCAAACAAGGAGGTGCCTCAGGACCATAAGTATAGTCTCTGTGTTCCTTCCATATTATGTAGTCTGCATGTGATAGCCACATAGGTTATGATTGTTCTTCTTATGGCATATGTTTGTGTGCATCATTCCAGAAGTGTAGCTAGAGTGGTGTGAAGGGGAAAACTATCCTCAGTGCAAAGTGTTAGTGGGCTTGGTCAGCTGATTCTGATCGCTCTTTAATGTATACTAGCTTTTGCATTCATACAAGGGGTCTAGACAGCTATAAATTTCCATAGACTGCAGAGAGGAAAATTCCAAGCATATCAAAACAATCCTGTCTTGGTTTGTGATTTGTTGTGGAGTTGACTGATAAGAGCAGTTTTGTTTGAAGTTATATTGCATTTGTTATCACGATTTTTAACTGTTTGTAGGTAGGAAGAGACTGCTTATTAACAAGTTTTACTTTGATTCATATTTTGTTTTTTTTACCTTTAGTTTCACTTTTGGTTGCGAGAAAGGGATAGGTTTTAGACAGGCAAGCTCTAGCCAGCACAAAGGGCCTAGACAGCTGTAAATCTGCACAGACTGCAGAGAGGAAAATTCTTAGCATATCAAAACAATCCTGTCTTGGTTTATGATTTGTTGTGGAGTTGACTGGTAAAAGAAGTTTTATTTATTTTTACTATTAAAAGCAGGTGCGACTCCAAGCTATAGTGAGCATAAGCTACTGCACACCTTCGCGTGCGACATAAAGAAATTACAACTTCTGTCTGGCTGGTAGAACTTGTATGGTCAGAACAACTTTATTGTATTTTATTATTTAGTTGAATATTGCTGGTATAATTTTTGTCATAGAAGTTGATTTAAGTTCCTTTGAATTCTTTACTACTGACTTTGTGTAATTTTTTTCCTTTGCAATATTTTATTCAATTAAAGCTGAATATGGATTCCTTAAATGAGTATGCAATTAACAATTTGCTAATGCACAGATATCTTGTACAGTGTAATAAATGCTATGCATATTTAACGGTAACAGATGATAACACTGGTGATCTTTGTTCCTCGTGTCAAAAGTTGGATGATTTGCTTACCTTTGTTAGAAGTAAATCTCGACTTAATGATGATGATTGCACTTGTGCAATTGGCATAGCTTGGAGAACTTGTTGTATCATATATTAATGACTGGACTGATGAACTAAATAATGTTAGGCATAGAACAAATAGAACAGATTTAGGAAATGATGCATTTATTTTCTGCAAAGAACATTCAACTCCTATGAATCATGATGAGGCCCCTGAGAACTATGGAATTGTGGATGCAAGTACTCAGCAATCTGAGGATCTGGTTTGTTTAGAAGGAAACAAAAAAAGAAAGAAAGGAAGAAGTTCTCAACAAATAACAAGGAAGAAAAAGAAACTGACTAATGACTGTAAAGGAAAGAGAATACGTAGTAAAAAGGATTCTGCTTTGTTATGTAACACACTGGTGACAGGGAATGAAGATATCTGTCTATCAGAAAACCCTCAGACTACAGAAAAAGGCATCACCTTTCCAATGGAAAAGGTAGAAAAAAGAGGCAAGGGGCAGGTGAAAAGGAAGAAATCAAAACTGAACGTGGAAGGATTGAAGAACATTACTGTAAGAAAAAAGAAAAGAAAGACAGATATTGACTACATGGCTCAAGCTGTGGATTTACAATGCCAGCTTTATGAGAATTTAATATGCAATGAAAACAATGGAATTAATAAGACATAGTGATGAAGATCTATCCTTCATAACAATTGATAGAGCAGAAATGACTGTATTAGAAGCTGAAGATTCTTCGGTGATGGTCAGCAAAGATATTATTGTAATTAGAGATTCAGTTATTAGAGGAACTGATAACTTTTATTTGCAGAGATGATAATGAACATCGAGTAGTATTATGCTTGCCAAGAGCAAACATAGAAAATGTGAAACAAGCCTTGGAATGCCTTAATGTAAGGAAGTATGGATCTGTTTTTATTCATGCTGGTACAAATGATGTCACCAACAAAGATTCTCTGACTGTTAGTCGGGAACTGACAGCCCTCCTAGATAGTATGGCTTATACTGGTGTTAGGACATATTTTTCACAAATCACCTATAGAAAGGATAGTCAGGTCACTGAGAATGAAAACATTTTTTTGGATAAACACCTACATGGAAAAAATGTCCTGTTTTAAAAAATGGAAATGTGTAGAGCATCCAAGCCTTCTTTTGGGCACACATGTTCAGACAGGATGGTGTGCAATTGTCTAGATCAGAGAAGAGAATTTTGCAGCAGATATTTTGCAATAGTTGACAACAACTAGCCAGGATTTTTGCCAGGTCAAAAATGTAACAGTTCACAGATAGCAACATTTGATGCATCTCTGATGGTTGTTAATGCTAGGAGCATTAATAATAAAGTTTTTTATTAGAAAATTTGCTACGTTCCCATAAGATTGATGTTGTTATAGTTTGTGAAACGTGGTTAAAGAACAATGACTGGAAACCAGTTCTGTCTGGGTATAAATGTTTTTACTGTAACAGACATTCTAACAAAAAATCAGGTGGAGGTGTTATGACAGGGATTAAAAATAGCTATGAGACTTGTGATTATTACATGTTCAATGATAACACCAAAATTATAGACTGTGTAACTGTGACAATAAAGACAACCCTGGAACATATAACAATTGCTGGAGTGTAGAGACCACCAAAGTCAAGTGCAGATGACCTAGAGGAATTCATACATGTTTTACAAGAAACACAGGAGGGAAGAATAATATTAGCTGGGGACTTAAATTTACCAGAAACAGGCTGGAATAATATAGCAATAACCCACGCCTGGGTGTGGGTAATGCTGGATTTACCCACGGTTGGTGTGGTTTGGTCACGAGGGTGAAGCCCGAGTGGCCAAACAAAGCCAATCGTGGGTAAATCCAGCATTACCCACACCCAGAAGTGGGTTATTGCTATTATACAATGACATTATTTAAGAAAAAAAAAATACTTTTCTTAAATAATGGCATTGTATAATGCCTCCTTACTGCCCTTCCACAGCTGTGTGGGTATTCTGCGGCAGTTCTGATGTACTGCACATGTGTATATTTACGCAGTACATCAGAGGTGTGGGCAAAAGCAATGGAGAAAGCAAGATCTCTGTTGCTTTTTACAGCCTGTCTCGCTATGTTAAATGAGTTTAACATAGCAAGACAGCTTAAAAAAAAGCAACGGATTATCTCCGTTGCTTTTTTTAAAGCTGTCTCGCTAGGTTAAACCCATTTAACATAGCGAGACAGTTTTGAAATAAGCAATGGAGAAAGCAAGATCTCCATTGCTTTTTAAAGTGTCTCGCTATGTTAAATGGGTTTAACATAGTGAGACAACTTTAAAAAAAGCAACAGAGATGCTCCGTTGCTTTTTTTAAAAGCTGTCTCACTATGTTAAACTCGTTTAACATGGCGAGACAGGTTGTAACAAGCAACGGAGATCTTGCATTCTCCATTGCTGTAAAAAAAAAAAAAAAAGAGTTATACTAATGGAAAACATCCGGGCGACCAGACCTTTTTCCATTACTATAACTCTGATTTACAACATGCACACTGACCAATCAGTGTGCACGTTTTGGAATATTAATGGGGGGATTGTTGTATAATATTGATTCAACAATGTTAGTAAAGAAATTATTCACAGAGTATATTCAGGAACAACAAATGCTTCAGATTGCAAAAAAAGCTACCAGGGGACAGAATATACTAGATATTGTTTGTGTTCCCAAAGAAATTACTATAACTTCAAGTTTTACCACCATTGATGTGCAGTGATCATGGGATCATAAAGGTTAATTTGTTGCTAGATAATTCTGCCAAACTGAAATCTAAGCCAATGCAAAGAAGGTTAATTACAGATTATAGGGAAGCAAAACAGTTGCTATGTAAAACTAACTGGAGTGAGGTGTTCAGTGGAAAAACAGCAGATGCAATGTGGAAAGTTTTGGAAGAGAAATTGTTTGAGAGCAAAAAGTCAAAAAATGTTTAACATCAGGATCTAGAAATGCAGCATCAGGGGGGTATATTTTCATAAGAACAAGATACCTGATTAAGGTGAGAGACACAAATATAAGAAATGGAAGAGAAGTCGAACTGCAACTTTGAAAACTGAAATAAATGAGCTGGACAAACAGATTAAGCAGAGTGTTAGACAAGATCAAGAAAAAATTGAAGAAAATTTATATAAAGATATTGAGCATAACAGGAAACCTTTTTATAGATACATAAGATGCAGAAGGAGTAAAGATACACAAATTGAAAAACTGTGTGCAGATTCTAAAATTTATTCTCAGACACAACAGATTATAGATATATTTATAAAATCTCCACAAAAGGGGTGGTAAGTTGTCCTAGTGACATCCAGGTAACCCCAGATACTGGAATCAAATTAGATTATATTGAAAAAGAACTGTGCAAACTGGATTCAAACAAAGCACAGGGAGGAGACTGAATAAGTAACAATGACCTGAGAACACTTAAGCAAGAACTTACACTGCCATTACATCTATTATTCACTAGGTCATATAAATATGGAGAGATTCCTCAAGACTGGAGACATGCACTTATTAAACCCATCTTTAAGAAAATGGGGAGTAGGACAAACTCAGAATCATATAGACCCTTAAGTCTACTTTCATGTTTTGGAAAAATAATGGAAAAGGTAATACTGGATAAGTTATTGTCAGAACTGGAAAGATTGGGACTTGAAACCATATATCAGCATGCATATGTTGAAAATTGATCTATTACCACCTGTAACATGATGTTCTATAACAATATAATAACAGCTATGAATGAAAATGGTGCTGTGATGTGATTTATATAGATTTAACTTCAGCATTTGACAGGGTCATGCAGAAAACACTGATCAATAAATTAGTACAACTACGTACTAATGTACAGTTGATAAGATGAATAGCTGAATGGCTTACAAACAGGACATGGCAAGTATCACACACCAACTGGACAGGTGAAATCCTTGGTTACAGTCAAAGTGTCCCACAGGGCTCTGTACTAATCCCTTACTTGCTTAGATTGTATCTTTCAGACCTTACTTTTTCATCTGAGGTGTTCTACAGTCTATATGCTGATGACCTAAAATTGGGTAAACTGATTACAAGTATTACAGATAAGGCATGTCTGCAAAATAATTTGACTAAATTGACCATTTGGGCACAGGAGAATAATATGTTGATAAATACATTAAAAACTAAGCATATGAGATTTGGGAGACATAAACTGAAAGGTGAATATTTAATACAGCACACAGTGATTGAAACTGTAGACTCATTTAAGGACATGGGTATATGGGTAGATTCAGCTATGAGTTTTTCTAACCATATCAACCAATTGGCTAATGATAGTTATAGAACTATAGGTTGTATAAAAATATAAAGTCTAGGAAATCAAACATAACAAAGTCATTGTTAGTTACATTAGACCCAAACTTGATTATGGAATAACAATATGGAAACCTCATAGGAAAACAAACATGAATAAACTGGAAAGAGTACAGTGGAAATATACTAAGGGCATCCTTGGATGTGAAAATCTAAGCTATTATGAAAGACTAAAATATCTGAACTTGTACAGTGTCTCTTACAGGTATTTAAGAGGAGATCTTATTCAGGTATATAGGGCATTTAGGGACAACTACCTCTGGGAATGTTTGGGGTTATCAACAAGTACTAGAGAATCATCAGATAACCTATGTAGAAGATTCTATAGGAATGAGAAGTGTACTAATTGGTTCTCTGACAGAGTAGCTGATGCTTGGAACAGACTACCAAATTACATTAAAGCAAGTACTAGTTTAGATATTTTTAAGAACAGCCTGGACATGTATTATGGGAACAAGTGTTTTGGCATATTGGCAAGCTAGAAGGGCTTTAATGCCCGTGCTTGAAACATTTGTGTGTATGTATGTATGTATGTATGTATGTATACCTGAGTGCTGTAGTGCTCCCTATGTGGTCTAAGCTGTAGCAAGCTTTGCTACAGTTTAAAACATTTTTTAAAACTAAAACCTAAAAATTAAACTGGGAGAAATGAAGAGGATCAAGGCAGAGTACAGAAATGGGTCCTAATTGGCTCCAGGGGCAGGAGCAGGGGGCATTTATTTGGGCACCTGATTAGTGTTCTAGTAGAACGAGTGGACTTTTTTTGCTCTTTGATGACATAGTGGTGGTGTAGAGCATGGATGGGGTATTGTACTGCTCTTTACTTGAAGACTGAGGGGGTGGGGCATACCAGAACTTGTCGGAGATTTGGGATGCATAGCTAGGCTTAAAAAGGCACTAGTGGTTATTAGCCTAGTATACATGTATAAACCTGTGAACCTATACGTGTTCTGACTCAGATGGCTCTTAGCAGAGTGCCCACAATCTTATTTATTCTCCGATATATTTTGTTGAGTGAGAATAACTCATTAACTGTGAATAAAGATGATGATATGTCCTTTCAACAATGAATGGTTTTGCTCTTAGCAATAGGAGCTTATTTTTTCTCTCTCCCATGAGTCATTCAGCATACTATTTTCATTTCTGCTGCCATTTTATTCATGGTAAGCCTATCACAATTCTGTAATACTAAGACTACTAGTCTAGCTTTTCTGTGTTATGATTTTTGAAGGTCTGACCTGATGTCTTCAGCTTACATAATCACTATAAATTCAGCTAGCATATTAATACAGCTCATAAAAACATTAAATAGCAATAAAGCCAGTAATGAGTATTATTCTATGATTAACTCAGCATCTGTAAATATACAAATGTAAGATTGCATTCTACTTTTCACTTCATTTCATTTCATGAAAAAAAGTCTGTTATCTAAAGTATCTAACAAACTCTCATCATAGGCTGAACTGGCTCAACTTATTCAACAAGATATTATGTGACACCCTTTTAAGGTTTATGTGAAACTAGAAGCCACTTTCATCAAGTGCATTACCAAACAATCCTCAGGAAAGGTACACTCGGAAATTTAGAGAGGAATAGAAGAGGAAGGAGACTCAGCCACATCTACTGTAGTTATTTTACATTATCTCTGATGTGCAGAAGGTCTAGATGAAGTGCACACATCTGTGTCATCACAGATCTTATAAAAAACAAACTGCTCTGTTTTATAAGCATTTCGTTTTCTCCCTAGCTGTGAATTAAAACTATATGTGTGAGTCAGATTGGTGACAGACACTCCATCCTAAAAATAAACTCTTTATTCATTGATGTGTCTGTCCCTCCAGCTTCATTTATTCTTACTTTAAATTAGACTGACACATCCTCTTCAGACTTGAGTTATTAAGGTTTTCAGTTTGTGTGCTTCTTCTGACAACAAATTATCCCCTTCAGGTATTGTATCATTTACATTCCCAGCAATGGTGCATATGTAACACCTCAACTCTCCCCTCTTCCACTATGTACACACCATGTTTATCAATTACTTCTACATACTCTTCATGATGAAAATATCTGGTAAATTCACTTTTTTACTTCCAGATTATGTAAATAATCTCCTAAACCATCATTTAAGATTGTTTTATTGTCCAATTTATGCTGTCTCGGGCACATTAAAAGCTATCATCTTATTCACATGCTTAGATATAAAATCTAATCGTGCCTTACTAGTAAGCATCATTATACATTTGTATAATGATTTAAACTCTGAAAGTATTTTATTGCCTGCATTTTTACATTTTGTGTAGTCTCCTGTTCCTGTTTGCATTCATATTCAGAGATTTACTTATAACATTTAATCTCTGCAAAGCTGGATTTCTTAATGTTAGTACAAATTAATTTTAAACATAGATATTTGATTTTAAAGCATACCAGAAATGAGCACTACTTCTACTAGAGAATTATTTACAGCCAATAACATGTTAATAAAAGCTTGTGGAATTCCTAAATGCCTTCCCTGTTCCAGAAATAAACACATAATTTCCCACATATATTCTGCTATGAAGGAAAGGCAACTATAGACTGATTCTCTTGTAATAATTAAATGCAGTCATAATCATGGTTATTTGGAGGGTGAAATCTCCGTGCTCTGCATCCAGAATGTAATGTCTAATATTACCACATCCAAAAATGGTCAGTCTTCCAGGCTTCATTATATTTAACATGATACTTGGTTGGTTTGATCTAAATAGATAACTTCATATTAATGTCCAAGCAACCCACCCCCCCACAACTCAACTCCTAGCCATCTCCTAGCCAACAAGGAAACAACAGACCTACTTATAATGTCCCTAAACATCGGAAGCATATGCAATAAATTCCAAGAACTACACGCCAGCATAAGCATATATTCCCCAGATATTCTCTTCCTAAATGAAACCTGGCTCAAACCTCACATCAAAAGTGAGGAAATACTTCCACCTGAATACAACATCCTTCGCATAGACAGATTGTCCAAAAAAGGAGGTTGTGTAGCATTGATATTTAAACACCACCTCAATATTCAACTCCTGAACTCATCTGCCCCTCACCACAACAATGAAGAAATCCTTTATGCCAATCTCAGACTAAACCCAAACAAAACAATCAATGTCATAGGATGCTATTTCCCACCAGGGCAAAATATTTAACTCCTAGAAAATCTCCTGAGCTGGGTTTATGTATCGCTACCCCAAGAGACCATCATTCTCGGTGACTTTAACATTAACTGGCTATCCTGTAATAACAGTCTCCCAACCATTCACCTTAATCTCCATGGGTTCACTCAACTCATCCAATCCCCTACCCAAATCAACAAAAACCCTAACAATCATACCTTACTTCACTGGATCCTAGTCAACAAGGCCCCTCACTCTTACCTAGCAGGCTGCTTACCTGACAGTCTTAGTGACCACTCCCCCACTTTCCTAATTCGGCACCACACAAACAGTCTCAAGCCCATTATCCACAGGCAAATACAGAACAAGTCCAACTTCAACCCCAACTCCTCCATCTCCTCCCTGCAAAAAATTAACTGGTCACCACTAAAATACCTCAGTCTAGATGAGGTTGTCCACTTCTTCAACAGTACCTTCCTCTCCATCTTAAACACCCATGCTCCTGTAAGAAATGCCAAAGTCAAATCCAGGAGTGCCCCATGGTTACAAAAGACCACCAGAACCCTAATGAAATCCAAAGATAAGGCCTGAGAGCACTGGCAGCTAACAAAAAATAACTCAGATAGGCAATCATTCCTTCAATTGCACCATAAAGCCAAAAAGCATATTAAATTAGACAAATCCCGCTACTATAAATCCACCCTAAACTCTAGCAATCACAACCCTAAGCAATTCTGGTCCACTATTAACACTATCCTCACCCAGGGAAGGTTGATACCCCCCAGCCATCCCTTCCCCCCTCCCCCAGCAGTATTGCTGAATCCTTCAACAAACACTTCACTGAAACCATAACATCTCTAAACAAACAACACTTCCCTACAACAGCCCCTCCAACTCCTAACCCTAAACCCCCCACTCCTCTTTTCTTCTTCACCTCAGTACCTATTTCCAACATAAAAAGACTATTGTCAAAACTTAAATCCACCAAACTCGTGGCTGACAACCTCCCCTCTGAATATTTGAAAATTGCAGCTGATACACTAGCCTACCCAATTTCAATTCTAATCAACCATTCCATAACAGAAGGCTATGTTTCCTCAATATGGAAAATATCCCACATCACTCCCCTCCACAAAGGCACCCCCTCCACTGACCTCTCCAATTACGTCCCATTGCTATCCTCTCCCCTCTCTCCAAGATTCTTTCAAAATGTATCAACACCCAGTTCTCCAACTACCTCCTAGCTAATAATCTCCTCTCCAACATCCAACATGGTTTCAGGCCATATCACAGCACTACCTCCACTCTGCTCTCCTTCACCAACACTATACTTCATCACAAAAACAATGGCCTCTTCTCTACTGCCGTATTTCTAGATCTCTCAAAGGCTTTTGACATGGTATCTCATGAGCTACTACTCTCTACTCTCCCAACTTCTCCTTCTCACAATCAGCCTGCAACTGGCTCTACAGCTATCTACACGGACACCAGCAATCAGTAATCTGTGACGATAACATATCACCCCACCTCCCATTTACTCTCAGAGTTCCCCAAGGGTCTATCCTTGGCCCTCTGCTATTCTCACTTTTCACTAACAACCTACATACTGCCACCACACAAGCATCTCTTATACATTATGCAGATGACTCTACTCTCATCTGCTCTGCCCCCACTCTACCAGAACTACAACAAATCACACAGGAATCATTCTCTTCTGTAGAAAGCTGGCTATCCAATGCTCAGCTCTTACTTAACCCAAGTAAGATAAAACTTCTCCTGTTCCAACCTACCAAAGCCATCCAAAACACCCCCCCCCACCACTTCAACATTCTTGCTAAAGACAATACCATCATCTCTCCATCAGAACACACAAAATTACTCAGTGTGGAAATAGACAACAAAGTTAGATTTGACACTCACATATCTCTCACAATAAAAAAAGTTCACAAGAAACTTGGTGCATTATATCGAAGCTGCCAATTCCTAACCAAGGCGGCTAGAATCTCTATAGCCAATTCCCAGCTAATCTCCACCCTACTTTATGCATCCTCCATACTTACCAAACTTAGACAGACAGACCTACACAAGCTGGATGCTTGTTACAACAAAATTGCTAAATTTGCCACTGGAACCTCCTACCGCAGCCATCATTGTATCTCTCTTAAAGAACTAAACTGGCTAGAACTCCCACAACTCCTTCACTTTAATCAACTCACCCTCACTCATAAACTTATTAACCATCCCCTTAACATCCCTTCCCTTCAAACCCTTCTCCAACCCTATCACCCCACTAGGCCTCTAAGATCAAGCACCAAAAATCAACTGACTGTTATCAAACCCAAAAACTCAGCAGGATAAGCCATATTTTCATGTACCATATCTAAACTTTGGAACAATCTTCCACCCTCTATAACTACTCTACCTTCCAGCAGCCTTTTCAAGACTGTGCTCAAATTCCACTTAAATTTGCACTGGCTTTGTCCTTGTTTAAATCCAGACTAGCACCCCCACCCTTTCCCCCCCACCTAGACTCTTAACCCAACTATACTACCGCCACTACTAACCACAGTCAGAAATAGCTAGTTATCTTTACATACTTTAACATCTTGTCTGACAACTTTGTTACTAATATTATAAATGACAAGAAACTATCTTAACTTGCAATAGTTGCTGTATATACTATTGATAACCAATATCTTGTTATTGTATTAAAGCCAACAACCTGTAATGTTGTTTACTATTGCTGCAAAGTTGTATCTCTATTTATCATGTACACGATGTGGAGCTTTTCACCCCGGGCATCTGCTGAAAAAGGACCTGCATCCAGTCAAAATTTCCCGGTAAACAAATGTAAATAAACAAATAAATACATAATTAATTAATCATTCACCCTTCCAGAAAAGCAACAAGTATATCCATACCTCTCAACCTGTTAGCACAAGAAATCTGACAAACCCAAAAATAATTGGGGAATAAAGGCCCAAAAAATAGGGACAGATTTCAAATATTGCTCTGTTAAAATTATTAAATTGCGAGTGTAACAGGTTTTATTTTAACAAGCATTTCCTGAAGGATATAAACTCTGTCTGTCATTATTCATTATGTTCAATCCCCACTTATTTGTCAGAAAACCACAAATTTTATGAGGAGCAGACCAAAAATATGAAACAAAAAACTGGAAATTCTCTTTAAATCTGGACAGTTGAGAGGTGTGAGCATATCTATTGAAGACTAGGGACTCTGTAAATTCTAATAACACTTAATGTCTTACTGCTGTTTCTCCCCTCATTGACTTCCCACTGCAGCATCTGCTTCTTAAAGCCTGAATCATTTGTCTTGCAGTGAATTCATGCTTCACATAAATGTACATATTTTCCTCTCTAGTTATGTCTTTTATATTTTGTCTGAATAACTTATAACATTGTATTTCACATCACATGCATCCTTCACTGAAGCAGGAGTCTGTAATGATTCAAGTTTGGATATTTCTTTTGAAAACATATTCTCTTCTTCATGTATTATATCCTTTACACTCCCAGCAATGATGTATAATATTATCAACCCCTCTTTTATCACTTGCTGTGTTCCTCACCTTTACAGCTCGAGGTATGAATAATACTCATGTGAACTGATAATGTGCTAAAGTAGCTTTACCTTCAGCTGACAGATTTGGTCTGTTACAAAGTGTCTCCTACTCCCCTGAATCATTCTATCTATCTATCTATCTATCTATCTATCTATCTATCTATCTATCTATCTATCTATCTATCTATCTATCTATCTGTCTATCTATCTATATATCTGTGACGATTGGGGAGAGAAGGGCAAAGGCTGCCAGCCTAGTCAAATAGAATTTGATATATAATTCTGGCATTTGTAAATAAATGTAAAATACATACATTTTTTCTTGAGTGCAAAAGAATACTGTGAAATGTGGAACTGCAAAATATGTGACAAAATTGCACTCTACTGGCCCAGTGAAGCATGTTGTGACCCTTTCATGTTAGAATTCAGCTCCAGTGAGTCAGGATAAAGGTTTCATGCCCATTGTTTTAAGGCTAAAGTTTATGACCAGAATTTAGACGTGGAATGTGCTTTATTGCTCTGGTTTCTGTTAGATTATACATGTGAAATGACTTATATTGTTGTAAGTTTCTGAGCAGGTGTTAGATTGCTAAATAATGCAGTTTGTGGCCTGAGAACTCCAGACTAAGTGTCAAAAATGATGTAATTTGTGAGGGCCTTAGAGACATGTCTGTTAGTAATGTTTAAATACTATTTCTCACAAGAGACTGGGAGCATTTTGAGCTTGGATATCTAACTCAGCACTCTGCTTAATCTCACATGTAAGTTTCTAGCACTGTGATTTCTTGTACGAATAGTTAAAGCTAGTAAAGATTAATTAGGTATTTTTCTTTGAAATCAGACCTGTCCTACTGTATTATTTTAAGTTACTGTGTGATCTCTGAACTCTTAGATATCTCTGTGGTGCAGTAGTTTTGTCTTGTGTTTTAATTATTTATTATTAAATATTTTTTAAATCTTCTACCTGTGGCTGGTTTATGTAGAGATAAATTATGCTTTAGAGTACATGATATATTTATAGAGTTTACTCTCCAAGCCCTTCCAATAAGACTAGACTGAATAGTCACATTACCATTGGATAATAATACTGCACAGTAATAATTGGACACCCTTTTAAGGGTCTTTTAGTAGTTGATATTATTAGCTGGGTGGTGTTAGTGATTACTACCGTATGGTCTGGGTAAAGGGGCACAGCTGGAGAATCTGTGTCAGCCTTTCCCAGGAGTGTCTGTGAAGTTGTATAAATACTTATCTCAAAGTGTGTGTGTGTTGTGTCAGCTACTTGGGCAGGGACACGAAGCACTGGTTGGACAGAGAGGGTACTGGAGGTTTTAGCTTGCCCAGCTAAGCTGAGACCTGGTCCCTATAGCTGTGCCATTGGGGAATCTTATTGGGGACCTGGTGAGCAAGGGAGCAACCAGCCCAATACTGACTGTGATCTCTGTGCGCACTTAAGGGAAATTGTACTTTACTGTGTATATTAGTTATCCTTTCCTCTCTTCAAGGAGACAACCTCCCTGGTGTTACGGGTGAGTATTGAGGCTCCTTGATTGCTGGGCCAGGGCACGGTCGTCACAGTATCATCGATCTACCATTGTATCCATTTATCTAGCTGTGCCTTTGTTATTTAATTTATTTATTTGACCTTGTTTATCAAGAGGCAAGCTCGAAGAGTGTCAGTATGTGCATAGGATAGTTTTAGTGAAGGTGGAGTTCCAGAGACAAGAAGTTCAAAAAACATAAGCAGTAACACTCCTGCAAATTTAGGGAAAAAAATTAAGTAATAATTTTATTTGTTTAACATTGGTTTACTGGGAAAGTCTGACTAGGACAGAGTCCAGTTTCAGAAAAGGCCCAAGGAGGAACACTCCAGATGCATGTCTTTTAAAATGTCAAAGGAAACCCATGCAAATGCAGGGAGTACATGCAGACTCTGCACAGAAATCAGCCCAGCTGAGAATCAAACTGGAAAACCTGTTGCTGTGAGGGGATAACACTAACCATTGCACCACTACGACCCATATTGCAGACTAACTATAAACTGTATAGTAGAAAGCAATACAATAATGGTAAAACATAGACAAGGATGTTACATTTACAGACATATAATTATGAAATGGTATAAAGACTGAATAAATGACATCAGTATTTAAATTTATCGAAACTATATATGACATCTATAGTATGAAGTAGAGAATAATGCACTAATAGCACATGAATGCAATAGCACACGAGATAAACTGCACAAATTAGAACTGAAAAAGAAGTAACTCAGCAGTGATTGGCAGCACAGGTAAATATAGCTTAAAACTGAATGAGAAAGTTAGATAAGGGACTTGCATTGTCATTGTATTCCACAAGCCAGACCACACAGAGCAGAAATAGTTCTTCATAAGCCTACTAAGGCTGGCTGATTTCCCACTTCATGAAACTGTTTCTTCAAGTACATAACAGATCACACCAACAATATTTGAAGAAACATTCCCTTCAGACAAATAGAGGAACCATTGACTTTCACAATCCTTGCTGTCCTTCATGTTGTGAGGTATAAAACTGCACCCTCTCTTAGTTTTATCCCTTTATACTTATCATCTTGAGGTTATTGCATCTCAGAGAAAGAACAATAATTAAGAAATCATTAAAACAGTACTTGCTCTTGTTCTAGGATATTGCAGACTTGTACAAAGCATAATACAAATTATTTAGTGTATTTTCTGTAGTTTATCATTGAAAAGTGCCACTGCTTTTCACTGCCTTTGCTGCTAGTTTCTATGCATTGTAATTATTTTAAGTGTGTGTTTATAGCTAGGTTGTTTGATTGTCCTGTTTGAATTCACTTTGGACAAACTGTAGTGTGGTTTTACACTACTCTAAAACATTTCACTGCAATTTGTAGCAAGTAAGCAAACATATGTAAATATCATACCAAAGCAGCCAAGCTTAAGCAGAGTAAAAATCAACAATGCATGACTGAGTAGGTGAAGGAAAATTACTCTTCACTACCCATTGAAAAACATTTTTATGACTCTCAAATGCAGTAGAAGCTCATTCCACATTTTGCCAACAAACTCTATCCCCCGGATTCTCTAAAGCTTGCACAGCATGCAAGACTGGTGCAGGAGCTCAAGCAGGCAATATGTCTGCCGTGAGATCCAGAAACAGCCTGCAGGGGCGTGCATGAGTGCTCCTGCACTAATCCTGCATGGACTAAGCCCTTGTATGCAAATCACCCCATTTGCAGGAGAAATCTATGCAAATGAGGTGATTTTGCAATCCAGGAAGCTTGCAACTGTCCATGCAGGACTAGTGCTATCTGCAGAAATGTACATGGTTAGTAACCGAGCACATTTCTGCAAAATCCAAAACGGAGCTGTGACAGCTCCAAATAAAGGCTGCATATCATGTAGTAAGCATGCCAATGGCCAAGTATAAAGCCATTGGCATTGCAAACAGTAAAAAAGATACAAAAAGCAACTTTTATTTTTTTTTTTAGCCGATCTCGGCTGTTTAAACATAGGGCAGCGGTGCGCAAACGGGATTGTGGGAAATAAAATGAAACTAAATTAAGCATTCTAACTAAAATCAGTATTCTGCCATGCAAGCAAGGTCAGGCAGAAGACAACTTGGCCAGTGAGTAGTGGTTGTTAAGCGGGGAGGCTCAGTGTGAGACATGTAACTATGCATTAGCAGGCAATCCTGTGCAAATGAGGGGAAGGATAGTGAACCCCAGTTTTCCCCAGCATGTGAGTCAGTTCCCAACAGTGTAAGAGTAAGAATAGCTTGGTGCAAGCCTAGGAGTTAGGTGACATCATGGGGGTGCATGTCAGGCATACTGTAAGCAGATTGGAGCCCTGAGACTAGGGTTTGTTCCTAGCTTAGCACAGCTAAGCTAGGGGGTGTGTCTAAACCTGCCTAGCGCTCTTTACAATGACTAAGCAGGTGTGTGTGCCGCACACTGGGTTTTAAAATCAGAAAATAAATATTAAAACCAGGAAATAGCAGCAGTGTGCACATTTGTGCACTCTTTTTGTGCGGTGTGCCCCTGTGCTTAAACAGGACGGCAATGGGAAGGGAAAACAGCAGTAGGAAGGTAATCAAGGAGAACTAGCATAGCTGGCAGGTGAAATGTATCAGAATCAGCCAATTACACAGGCAGCAGACCAGCCAAAGCCCAGAACACTACTATAAACTATGCAAACACCTTCCCTACTGGTTTTTCCCACACTCTACACCACCAGTGTATACAAGCAGGGAAATTTTAACAAACAAACCTAGAAAATGAGAAGGGCTGCAGCAGGCAACATAGAATAACATGTGCAAGAGGCTGAGGGTGGTCAGGATGTGAATGCTGCCAATCAACCCACAGTGAAGAGACAGAGAAGAGTGTAGAGATGCAGGGTAACCTACCAGGGGCTACATGAGCTGGAGATAGTGGAGCGCTATAGGGTGGACAGAGACCTCCTTCAGCAAATTGTTGAGCTGTGCTGGCCACACCTGACAAACCAAACTGATCGAGGGGAACCCATCACAGTGGATACCAAGGTATGTGTAGGCCTAGGAATACTAGCCACAGGTACCTCCCAAAGCTCAAATGGGGATATTATGGGAATCTCACAGGCATCAGCATCCAGAGAATTCCACCAGTTCCTGGATGCCATGTCAGTACATGCCAGTGAGCACATATATTTCCCCAACACCCGTGAGGTGTTGGCCAGCAATATCTGTCTCTTCCACCAAATAGCAGAATACCCTGATGTAGTGGGTGCTATAGACTGCGCACACATATGCATCAAAGCACCACCTGGTGATCAAGGTAGGGCCTACATCAATTGCAGGGACATCCCCTCCATCTACTGCCAGGTCGTGTGTGATGCTCAGGGCATTATAATGAATGTGTGTGCTGGCTGCCCTGGAAGCTATGACGATTTCCACATATGGCATCTGACTCAGCTGTACCAGAGATTTGCCACTGGGGAAATCCCCTATGGTCACCTAGTGGGAGATGCTGGTTACACACTGGAGCTGTGACTGATGACACCCATCAGAAATGCACATATACCTGAACAAGAATGCCATAATGAGGCACACTCAGAGAACAGACTTGTTGTATAGCTTGTGTTTGGGATACTCAGGTCATGGTTCCAGTGTCTGGACACATCCTTTGGAGCCTTGCAGTACTCACCAGCTACACGCACCCAAATTGTTATGGTATGTGCCATGCTACAGAATATGATCCTGTGGAAACAGCTGCATCAGGAGCAGCATAGGGCAGGGCCACACAGCCCCCCACCAATGCCAAGGCCTATGCAGGCACAGAGTAACTCGGAGGAGGAACAAACTGAGCCTGCCCCAGTAGGCAGATGGAGGCGTGCCCAGTATGTCGAGGTTGTGGCAAAGAGACAACACTTAGGACATACAATGACACAGTAGGGACCCAGGGAATGACACCTCTCTCTGACTTGCACATACATAAAAGGGATGCCAAGCATGATGCTACCTATGCTCAACCATATATAGGGAGTGTACTATGTGCATCTGACATAGGTAGTCCTCCAGCACCATCTTCAATTCTGGCACATCCTCAAGGTAAGTCAGTGAACCTACCAATTGCTAAATGGAGTAGAATGTGTCATTACTTGTATCTATGGTATGGATGTGAGCATGCAAGGGAATCAGGTGGCTGAATGTTATGGCAGTAGACAATAGACACCCATAGTGGCACCATGACATCTGTAACACATACTGGAGTCACCATAGTAGCCAGTACTACACAGGGTGACAATACCCACTGCAAGAAATGTGCTGAGCGACATGTGTCCATATGACTCACACATGCCAGTCAGGGTGGGTCACATACCCAACAACAGTCTCAGCCAGCAGGACAGGTGCAGACAAACCCAAACAGAGCCTGTGCTATGGACCCTGAATGATAGCTATGGTTGACCTCCTCCCCAGGCCTACACAGACAGACTACAGCAGGTCAGGCAGTGGGATGTTAGTTCTGATGGGTAGGAAATCAGACATTAATATGTAGGACAACCAAAGCTATGATCTGTAGTACACTGGTATGCCTCTAGTCAGCATGATAGGCAAGAATACAGAATGAAATGGAATACCTGACATACCAGTACAGTCATAGCAAATGTGTACAAGTGTCAGGTGTGCCCCCCCACCCCCATCCTACGTAGTAATGTAATAACAGTCAGGTGTGCCTTCCCAATCCTGTGTAGAAATGTAGAAATAGTCAGGTGAGCCCCCCACCCTACAAAGTAACGTAATAACAGTCAGGTGTGCCCCCCAATCTTGTGTGGAAATGTAGAAATAGTCAGGTGTGCCCGCCCCATCCTAAGTAGAAATGTAGTAACAGTCAGGTGTGCTCCCCCCAATCATGTGTAGAAATGTAGAAATAGTCAGGTGCGCCCCCCCCACCCTACGTAGTAATGTAATAACAGTCACGTGTGCCCCCCCAATCCTGTGTAGAAATGTAGAAATAGACAGGTGTGCTCCCCACTCTACGTAGTAATGTAATAAATCAGGTGTGCCCCCAATCCTGTGTAGAAATGTAGAAATAGTCAGGTGAGCCCTCCACCCTACATACTAACATATTAATAGTCAGGTGTGCCCCCCATCCTATATAGAAATGTAGTAACAGTCAGGTGTGCCCCCCAAGCCTGTGTAGAAATGTAGAAATAGTCAGGTGAGCCCCCCCCCACCCTATGTACTAATGTAATAACAGTCAGGTGTGCCCCCAATCCTGTGCAGAAATGTAGAAAAAGTCAGGGGTGCCCCCCATTCTATGTAGAAATGTAGTAACAGTCAGGTGTGCCCCCCAATCCTGTGTAGAAATGTAGAAATAGTCAGGTGAGCCCCCCCCCATTCTATGCAGAAATGTAGTAACAGTCAATGCCAAATGCTCGATGGATACCCTGCAGAAACAGCATGCTACCTGTCGGTGTACAACACAAAGGTCAGCACTGCAGTGCAAACTACATGGACTCGATCTGCACATTAAATACAGATGGGCATACTGGGCATGCACACACACTTGGAGAAATGAAGGCAATGTCAGTCAACAACATACTGAAAGGTCATACTGGGCATGCTCACACACAACATGAAGGCCATGTCTGCAAACACCAGTGGACCAGATATATCTGGCAGTCGCAGTTGTTAGTGTAAACACTCATCAGTATGCACCACTCATGCCTTGCACACACAGTGGATAGGAATACAGACATATATGTAAGGACAACACAGTATAATAAGCCAAAGGTAGACGTACATAGATGTGTGGAAGAAGGAGACTGTGACAAGGAGCCAACCAGGCCTGTCCCACCCAGCACACAGCCAAAGGACCCCAACCACATGAGGGTCAGTTGTCATTCACAGCAGATACTAGCCACCAGTATCTGTCAGCATTACAGACTATGTGGCGCACGTGCTAACTGTGCAACATGACTGTACAAGGAAGTAGTCATCTAGCAGCTGTATACCCGTACCTGTGAAATATGACCCTGTGTGTGTCCGCATGTGGCGTGTCAACCTCTAGATGAATGGGTTATGGCCCATGCACACACACTGCCCTCCCCATAGCCCTACTATGACAAGCCTGCTGAGGTCATCCACAGTGAAATACACCTTTGGGAGAGTTGTAGCTCAGAAATTTCTGTGGCATGTCCCATACTTTCATACTGCTGTAGTGTGATAAAATAGTTAGGGAGGAGTTCAAATCCCAGACATGGCAGCTGTGTGTGTGTGTCTGTCTGTATATAGATCAATGCTTTTTAGGGTAGTAGCACTCCCTACAATTGAAATGTTCTTCTTTGGTAAGGCTGCTGATGTCATCCACCTAGAAATATATCTCTGGGAAGATTGTATCCCAGTAATTTCTGTAGTACGTGCCATAACTGTGTACTACTGTAGTGTGATAAAGTAGTTAGGGAGTAGTTCTAATCCCAGCCTTGGCAACTGTCTGTCTGTGTAGAGAGCAATGTTTTTTAGGGTAGTCACACTCCCTACTATTGAAATGATCTACTTTGGTAAGTCTGCTGATGTCATCCACCTAGAAATACATCTCTGGGAAGGTTATACCGCAGTACTTTCCATAGCATGTGCCATAACTGCATACTACTGTAGTGGGATAAAATAGTTAGGGAGGAGTTTTAATCCCAGCTTTGGCAACTGCGTGTCTGTCTGTGTAAAGAGCAATGCTTTTTAGGGGTAGTCACACTCCCTACAAATGAAATGTTCTACTTTGGTAAGGCTGCTGATGTCACCCACCTAGAAATACATCTCTGGGAAAGCTGTAGCCCAGCAATCTCTGTAGTTTGTGCCAAAACTGTGTACTGCTATAGTGTGATAAAATAGTTAGGGTGGAGTTTGAATCCCAGCCTTGACAACTGTGTGTGTGTTTGTCTGTGTAGAAAGCAATGCTTTTTAGGGTAGTCACACTCTCTATAATTGAAATGATCTACTTTGGTAAGGCTGCTGATGTCATCCACCTAGAAATACATCTCTGGGAAGGGTGCAGCCCAATAATATCCATAGCCTGTCCTATAACTGTGTACTGGTGTGGTATGATGCATTAGTTAGATGCATGTTCTAATCCCAGACATGACAAGTGTGTGTGTGTGTGTGTGTGTGTGTGTGTGTGTGTGTGGCTGTTTCTCTGTGTAGAGAGCAATGCTTTTTAGGGTAGTCACACTACATACAATTTGAATGCTATACTTTGGTAAGGCTGCTGATGTCATCCACCTAGGAAATACACTTCTAGGAAAAAAATAGCCCTGTAATCTCCGTAGTGCATGACAAATCTATGTACTGTTGTAGTGTGATATAGAACACTGGTAGAGTTCTATTCCCACCCATGGCAGTTCTGGGTGTGATGTGTGTGTAGGGAACAATGCATTTTTGGCTAGTCACACTCACTAGAATTCAAATGCCCTACTTTGGCAATCCTTCTGATGTCATTCACTGTGAAATTCACCTTTGGGGAAGAAGTTCTCCAGTAATCCCCGTGGTGCATCCTATAACAGTGTTATGCTGTAGTGTGATATGGACCTCTATTAAGAGTGCTATACCCACATGTGATGGTTGGGAATGTTTTGTGTGTATTTCATTGTCTGTGTAAGGAGCAGTGCATTTTAGCCTAGCCACACTCACTACAATTTGAATGCCCATTTTGGCAATCCTGCTGATGTCATCCAATGTGAAATACACCTTTGGGGAAAGAATACTCCAGTAATCTCCGTGGTGCATGCCATGATTGCGTACTACTATAGTGTAATAAAACAATTAGGTAGGAGTTTTAATCCCAGACATGATGTGTGTGTATGTGTTTGTAACTCGCATCCTGTGTGGAGGTCGTTGTGAGTGTGTAACAACTGTGCCCAATGCAGAGCAGGTTTTGCAATTTTCTTATATGGTGGCCCTAGTATATATCACAATGTCCACCGTACAGGGATAACAGATGTGAAATAGCCAAGAGGCTGGGGTGCAGATCCATACCCATACATGTGACATCAAGGACAGGCAAACAAAGTTAGCAAGCCTAGTATTAGCCAGACAATGCTCTGAACCCATGCCTCATACACACACACACTTGCCGAGGCAACAGCCACTATGTTGGTAGTACACTGCATATTGCCCACTGATAGTAACTATGGAGTGATTGCAGTGGCCTACAGAAGGCATGGCACCCTGTCCATCTGTCCAATAGGCACATACATGCAGACAGTGCACCTTCCCCATGTTCCCCACTGGACACCTGCAACACCTGTGGTGCCATCATATGTGACTCACAAAGGACATACCATGCCTGAAAACATGCCCTGTGTGGACAGATGCCACTGACACCAGGGAATGCCATTAGCATGCTATCAATGTAGGTGCAGGGTAAACCTACTGTCCATTACCAGTTCCTGCAACATGAGGCCAGGACTGGCACATCTGATGATAATCTGTGTACACAACATGGGCCAGACATCCCAGGTACAGTTCCACATGTCATTGTACATGCATGTGGGAGGTGTGCACATCACAGACACTGTCCATGTCATGGACTAAGGAACACATACATGGCAAGCAATGCACAGCATTGCCCACATGCATTAGTCGCCCAGGTGACTGGATGGTGAATACAATACACACCTGTGTGGGCAATTCCAGAATTTATACCCCTGAGCAACAGTGCATGTCATGTGGCCTGATGCCAAGCTGTACCCATCACCTAGCCTTGTATATCCATCTGGCACAGTTCACCACTACACACCCGTGAATCAATGCTCCCATGCATGTCAGTTCTGGCACTGTGTGTGTGTGTGTGTGTGTGTGTGTGTGTGTGTGTGTGTGTGTGTGTGTGTGTGTGTGTGTGTGTGTGTGTGTGTGTGTGTGTGTGTGTGTTGTATGATGCGTATGTTGACATTCACACTCACTACAACTCCCATTGGCATACTGCAGCATGCTGTCTGATGTCAGACACCTCCCCATGCCCTTTGCCCATATAACCTCTGTATGACCCCTGTGGTGCATGTAATACCTGCACAGTAATGTGTTGTGGTAATCTCACTAGTGATGGGTTGAATTCCTAGCTCTGCCAAGTGTGTCAATGTGTGTGTGTCCCTGTGAGATTGTGGCTGTGTTGACGCTGTTACCTGTTCATGTGGAGAGGCATGTGTACTTCACCTACCGTATAGCTACCATATCCCTGTTGCAGATGTCACTCACCATCACATATATTTTCTGAGGCCCCCACAACACGTAACCTATGTGGTGCATCCAATAACTACATAGAAATGTGATAGCACTACATAGTCATCAGGGGTTTGATACCCTGTGCTGGTAGGTGTGTGACACAAACATGCTTATGTTTTACTCTCCCATCCCTCACTGACTTGCCTTTGCCTGCTGCACATGATCAGCTGATGGCCTCTGCATGAAATGCAGCCCTCCCCTAGCTGATTGCATGTGGAACAGCTATGGTAACATTCCCATAGCCAATTGCACAGAAACACACTCCACTATCTAGGAACATCATGTTGGTGTTGGCCCTTTCATTCACTGTGAGCAGGAACTTGATCTCCTGTTTGGCAAACAGCATCTCAGATGGATTGGGGATTTATCTCTAACAACATACACCATGAAAACAGGGCAACACACAGGAAGGGGGATGTGCCTGACCTGACTACAGACTGTAAGTGCTGCTATACTACATTTGGAGTAATGTTGGTTTAACAGTGTGTGTGTAGATATGGCTGTCCTACATGTTTTAATACCTGCCATGTCACTTCTATGTTTATGAGGAATCCCCATCTGTAGGGTGATCTGCAGACTGGGCAGTGTGTTGTGTCTTTGGTGTCATGTGTCACCCACAAAGCATTAATCTGTGAACTGCAGAAGGTAGAGTGAGGATTGCAGTCTGTAGATGGTGAAACCTGTGACAGTTACTGACTTCATATCCCTTGTAGGACATATGTTGCAACAAACCCTGTTACAACAGTAAATGTATGAGTAAATGTATGAGGTTATCACAGCAACATGTCAATATTGGCCCTGTGTATGTCCTTCCAGCCACAGCTCTGTCAACCTTTGTACGTATGTCATGCATTAAGAGGTGCATATGTGCTGTACACCATAATTAGTGTCATCATATCTGATTACAAGCCAGTGAGATATCAGACTGCTACACATGTTATGTACAGTAGGGGTTATATTTGATAACATAATCTGGACATTCCGTGGTGGTTTGTACAGTACTGAGGTCTGTGTACTTATGCTGAATGTCGACAGTGTGTGTATTGTTAATATGTTCTTTGGCCTGTGTACAGACTGTGGTAGATGCCATTGTTCTAGGTCCCATCCTATCTGATGTTACATGCTTTACTGTATGTTACCGTATTGGCTTACATGTTTGCAGGACCATACACACACATGCCCCATACCACAGACAGGCATCAGACCAAAGTGTGTAGCAGCCCAGTATATGTAGGGTTAGTCTGTGAGTGGCACATATGAGGATGGTGTTGAACAGATAGTCTATATACTGTAATATTATGGTAGCTTACCATATGTGGCTGTGACTGTGTTCACATTGGTTGTGGTTATGCACTTTTACACAGGTGTATCTTACCCTGTGATGTGACATGCATGTAGAGCATGCAATATATGCAGGTTCATGTGCATTCCCCCATAGGAGATGTAGGCCAGTGTTGAGCCAGCCTGCCTGTAGCCTGCACAGTGCATTGTTACATACCTAACAGCTTAGTGTACTTACCCAGTGAGATGTCATGTCCAGATACTTGCTAGATGTTCTGCTGCCGGGCCTCCCTTAACAGTCATGTATGTCAGACAGAGCAGTGGGATGCTGTACAGATGTATGTCAATATCTAGTGGGTAGTATTTGGCCAAGGCACCCCTGTACCAGCAGTTATTATGTGTCAGAACAGACAGGGGTGTGTGAATGCATAACCTATGGTGACAAATGTGTACCAGTCGTTATGTGTTATACCCATCTACATGGCTGTTAACATCCATACTGTCAGGCATGGTCCACATGTATTGCACTATTGGGTTCTGTGTATACCTCTGGACTGTACAGAGTGTGTCAGAATATCCATATATATTGGCCAATATCTCTGCTGCAGGCCACAGGGGCATTTTGTGCTAGCAGTGGTACTGTACTATGATGTCCTTAGGATATCTGTCAGTAGCCAATGGCATACATGTGAAAAGCAGATGTGACCTCCCACACACATGTCTGTGAAGACAATCTCAATTACAGTAGCAATAGTCTACTAATATACCTGCTATACATACCTGACATCCCCTTGCACTACGAAGTTGGGACTATAGGGGCTGGGGTAAGGCTACACTCCATGTTCAGGACATATGGTGAAAATATATGTACATATAATTATCCAGATATCTATATATATAATTACACATATACATATCGACATATATAGATGGATATGTATATGTACATAGATATACATATACACACCCAGATATATACATATACAGAGCAATATATGTCTACACATATACAGATAGTGATACATATGCACATATACATATGGATATCTACAGATATATTGACAGTAGTAGGTATATCAGAATAGATATGTATGCACATATAGTAATAGATATCTATCTATACACATATATATATATATATATATATATATATATATATATATATATATATATATATATATATATATACCAACACAACTAGGCATATCTGTACACATAGGATGTGCATACATATATAGCTATATACACAAATATCTATATATACATATACGTAAACCTATATATACACATATATATATATATATATATATATATATATATATATATATATATGTACATACAAAGAGATGTACACATGGCCATATATATGTAGCACTATACAGATGTGTATACAGAAATATGTATGATTATACGTGTGTATGTACATGAAGACATATATACCCCTATGATATGTATACAACCACATTCCTGTCATGAGTAAATGTCACAGTTGTGTATACCCTCCCACATATATCTCACTGTATGTATCTGCTATGTGCACATAATGATAAAACAAAATATGTGATGCAGCAGTCATATTAATAACAAGGACTACACAATTAGGAACTAAAGGCAATTGTACAATACTACTCAATATGTGTATTGACAGCTATATTGGTAAAACAACAGCTGTTTCCACAGTGGTCATGCCATAGTGTTTATGTGCTGTGACTTCAGTGTAAAGGGTCCTGGGTTCAAGACCTGCAAGAGCTGTTCATTTTGTTGCTGTGCAGAACAAGAACTGTCAGACACAGAGTGGCTAAGGCAGTTTTGAGCAGCTTTAAGCAGGTTTGCATGGGTTTGCATGAAGCTAAGTGGTGCTAAGCTATGGGTAAATGTACGGGTACTTACACAGTGTAGGCAGCGCTTACCAGTGCACAAATCAGCTTAGCTGTTATATTGCAGCAATGTTGATACTTGCTAAGCATAGCTTAGCACTGATAACCAGGACACACAGCCCAGCCTGATAACCTGTAATAAGTGTATGTAATGTCATGTACAATACATGCACCTATGTGCTGTCATTACAGTAGCAAGGGATGTGAGTGTCATGTGTGGGACACAGACATATATGAGGCATGTACAGCACTGTTATCCATGTGAATGTGTGACACACAGGTGTAGTAGCCCAGGTTATGTGCTGTCACACTGGCATATAGTATATCATGGCAGTACTACTGCTGACAGTGCTAACCCAAGCAAGAGCAGAGTGCTTAATGTAGTACTGACAACATGCACACCTGCAAGCATGGCTGGACACCAACGCCTCCCTGTTGTATCCCTGGTGTGTGAGCTGTGTCACAGTATATACCCCTTACTGGTCTGTCAATGCACTCATGCTACTGCATAGCTACCTGCTAAGCTGATGACTGTCAGTCTCTGCACAGATGTGCAGATGGCAGGTATCCAGCTGCAATATGTACAGGCAACCTATGCTTTATTGATGCCCTACTACACATTTGGCATGGGCAAGAGATGCCTATCCCTGTAGTACCAATGTTGGGGTATACAATGGGTTGTATCACAGTCATGGCCAATGTGTGATGGTAGGTATGGCAGATTGTCATCATGGGTTTCAGGGTGTACAATACCAGTGGGGGATGTGGGTGCTGTGTGCACTGTTATTACACCAAGGTACACCAGGTATATGTCCCATGTACCACGTTATGGTTACCACTGTCACCATCAATCACACAGGTAACTCTTACCACAATCCAAGCCAGTTATGCATGTGATGTGTGCAGCCTACCTGTAACACAATGGAGACATGGTCAAGGTAGTTAGCAGTGATAGGCCCTGGTATCTCAGATGTGTGTCTGGCTGTTATGTGTCTGTAAATGTGTATATGACAGTATGTCACACTACGTATCATCCAAATACACACATTATATCTCCCATTAGCAAACTGTACATGCCGGGGGCTGTTCTGCATGTGCCATGTAACCTGGGACACCCCTCACCCTTATAGCTGTGTGGTGTGTGCATTGTAAGCCACACACATCAGTATCACAACATAGCTAGGTAGGGGTCTAGTCCCAGTGTTGGCAAGTAACAGTGTGCATGTATGTGGATGGGTCTACATCAGGCTGCAGGATATACACGGCTCAATGGGCCACCTGTCCATGTGGCACAGGCAATAACCGGTATAGTAACCTGTGAAATGTGTTTGACTGTACCCCAGATATGTCACAGCCATGGTGTCAACAAAGTGACATACCCCATTGTGCAATATGACTGCAGACCATCCTCATGCTGATACATGTACACCTACAATACACATGGATAACATTATAAGGACTGTGATCAACCAGTGTTACTAACAGCTATAATGCATCATTGCTGGATGGCTACGCTACCTGCCAAATATGCCTCACACTCTACTCCCTACAACATGTTACACTGCAGAACTGTGGTACACTGACACAGTCACCTTGTGCATCAGACCCATATGAGCCTGTCCCTGCATTGATGGTATGGATGACAGGGATGGGATACAGGTATCATCATATGCACAGGGCATCCTAGTGCTGACACATGTACACCTACAGCACAATTGGATAACATTATAGAGACCACAACCAATCAGTGTTACTAACAGCTATAAGGCATCATTGCTGGATGGCTACACTACCTGCTAAATATGCCTCACACTCTACTCCCTAGAACATGTTACACTGCAGGGCTGTGGTAAACTGTTGTACAGTCACCATGTGTATCAGAACCATATCAGCATGTCCCTGCATCGATGGTATGGATGGCAGGGATGGGGCACAGGTATCATCATATGCACAGGGTGTGGTGTTGGTTTGCCAGAGGCTGAGGGAGGGCCATACATTTGACACCATGTGTGTGGGTGAGGGGTGTACTCTGGGGAGCTGGTTGAGGTGATATGGTGTGTGTAGGGTGGGGTTGCCCTAGGTGTGTTTGCATAGTGTGTGGGTATGCATGCACACAGTTCTGCCATGTGGCTGCCCTACACAGGTATTTATGGACAGCTGCTGACCATACCTGGCAGGGTGTGCAGTTTACTGCCTCCAGCCATGGACACATGGACTGTGCCAGCCAGGGGTTCTGCAGGCTCATCCAGGTACATTCCCCCATGTGCTACTCTCACCTGTTAATGACATTTGTCCGCTGGTACCAGGTCCTTCCCAGGACTGGCCAGGACCACGTGCATGTGGCCTGCTGTGGTGTGGTGTGGACAGCACACCCTTCGCATGGCTGGGGCTGCTACTGCCACTATGGGAGCCCCTTGGTTTCCTAGCATTTCCACGTTGACTGCCCACTGTTAGTGTTGCTGGCCCACATCCACACAGGTGTTGCCACATCCCCATCACACGTTGAAGCACAGACACACCACAGCTGATGAGGGCCATCATCTCATCATGCCATCTATCCATGTGCTCGGTATAAGCATGGATGGCACCCGACAGTTCATGGAGGTTGTCGCTTACAGATGCAAGAGCAGCCCTCTGCAGCCTATGGCCCTGTCTTGTGTAATGCTCAATACGTGCCACTGCCACCATTACAGCCTGAAACATGCTTCTGCTGGTAGCAGCTATGTTGCCTCTGCCAGGGGCATGATATCCAGCAGCCCTGCCATGAGCACCCTGGGACATCTGCCTATGTGCCTATTGAATATATGCATAGTACAACTGATTTCCTTAAATTCAGTTATAAATATTCTGAGAATGAATATAGTTTCTAGATGTGACTCTTCATAAATCTGAGTTAAACCAAATACGCAGTAGCATTTATAGAAAACCTACAAGGAAAAATGTCCTCCTTCATAAAAATAGTATGCATCCTAGACTTATCTCTCGTAATTTATTCAGATTTATAGGGTTCTAAGACTACACACTGATGACTTAGATGTATAAGATGCTCTCAACACTACTAAGCAGGAATTTATGAGAGGGTATCCTGAAAAAGATATTGATGATGCTATACATGAAGCTTGGCTACATAGGAGTGGTAAATGCCAACCATACTTTAAGAAAGCAATACAAACAGGACTATATGATAGGAACGATAGTATACATAGGGATAATTTCAGAATAGTCCTGCAGTATTCTAATGATATAAATGATTATTGTGACATTCTAAGAAAGAACTGGAACATTCTACAAGATGTTCCAGAACTTAAGAGTAAGATAAGTAATGCACCTGCTTTTACTTTTAGGAACAACAAGTCACTGAGTCAGCATCTCTGTAACAAACCTACTATAAATAGACCTTACGAATCAGTACGAGTAGGCACCTTTTCCTGCAGACACTGCTCTGCTTGTCAGTATATTTTTTCGAATGCAGTATATACACATCCATTCAAGCATTTTATTATTAATTTAAATTATTATGCTGACTGCAGAGCTATGTATATAGTCTATTTTGTTTTCTGCTTAAAATGTCATCATTTCTATGTAGGAAAAACTAATAGATTGTTCAAAGACAGAATTTTAGAACATATCAAAGATATCAAAAATAAAAAGGATAATAGTGCATTAGCCAATCATGTGAAGCATACAGATTCTTCACATAGTTTTAGGTCCTTTGTCATCCAGGTTGTAGACAAGAATCCTAGAGGAGGTGATATAGAAAATGCCACTGAGGCAGCTGAACAAAAATGCATACTGCTACTGAATGCAGACAGGCATCCAGGTTTAATTAGTGCCTTTTCAATTAAACCTTTTTTAAAGTCCAGGAGACTTCAACATTGACTTGTATTAAATTTGTTTCATGTTTGTATATAATCTAACTTTTTTATATATGAATAGGTCTTTTAGATCCGTTAGATTTTAATTATTATGAATAATGTTCTTGGTTTTAGATATCTTAAATGATTCATTATGTTTTAATTGATATTAAGGGCTGCTTGATTAATTAACTATGTATGGCTATATATACTGTCAAATTTTTACTTTACTTTGATGAAGCGACAGTGTATGGTCGTGAAAGCGCTTACGTTTCTTATTTTATTTTAATAAACTGGAGCTATTGGTGTGTAGTTGAGTGTTTTCATTATTATTATTCATGGTTACCACAATTTCCTGTGCACTGCCACTGAATGCCAGCTGTCCCTCTGCTATGGCCACTGGTGATGGGGTGGTTATAGTCAATGAAACTGTGTGCGGGGGTGGGGTGGCTAAAAGGGGGATGTCAAATGTTGGCACAGTGTCGGCCCCTGTCAACCCCACCTGTGCCTCAACATTATTATCATCATCATCACTAGTGTCTGTATGGACAGCTACATCAGATTGCATGCAAGAGAGACCCTGACCCACCTCGCCACCTGTGGGGGGAAACAATAAACACACTTTAAAACCTGTGCAGCATTGTGTAACAGTACACACACACACACACACACACACACACACACACACACACACACACACACACACACACACACCTCCGTAATAGCTACCTGTCAATGGCTTTGAAGACAGTCCCAAATATATGTCCATGTGTTACTCCATCCTGCACCACAGTTGATAACATACACACATTTATGCCACTTATTAACATCACAGTCCTTTAAATGCTCACACAAGCAGCCACAACACAAGTCCTGTTGCTACTTTACCTGCCTGACCTGTGTGTAGTAGATTTACATGGCCTCACCCATTTGGTATGCACCCTCTGTATGGCCAGAAATGATGTGCATGGCCCCTATATGTGTGGGCTAGTATGTTGTAACGATAGTACCTACCACTGGTGTGTCATGTGTATGTAATGCTCAGTACATGCCAGATATGCTGTTCCGTTAGCCCATCATGTGATGCCTGAATATTTCGATACACTCCCTGGTGTTGACTATTACTTCCCCAATGCATCTGTAGAGCTACATACGTGGGTTGTAGGTGACCTCTCTGCTGACTGCGATATTAAGTGTGTACCTTGGGTCTACCTTCCTTCTGGATGCCTGTTCCATGCTACAGACCATATTATACTATTTGCTGTCCTGGTATTACACACGACAGGTATTCCTGTTGTGTAATGTGACAGTCCATGTCCATGTACTGCCTGGTCCCAAAGTGGGGGTAGAGCCGTATGAACACCCCACAATCACACATGTACATATATGGCCACACACACAAACACACACATGTACGCATGCATCATACATGCATCTACCTCCCTCCACTTCACCAGAGTGACCCTGCAGGCAAACTAACTAACCACCAGGATGCACACACACACACACACACACACACACACACACACACACACACACACACACACACACACACACACATACAGGTGAGGAATCACAATGATAGTACACACAGTCCTCCTATTACCCATCTGCCAACATGCAGAACATATGGTACAGAACAGCATGCAGTTCAGCTATAGTCAATCCATGCTAGCAACAGTATACATGTGTGTGATGCATGTGCTGTGCCACTAGGTGATGCCCCTTCCCCTGGATACCACTGCACCCATGTACACAGTATTACTGTGCACCTTTTCTGCACCCTGCCATGTACTGTGCACCACAACTCACAGGTGTACAACCCATTGCGGAATGTGTAGTACTGTATCAGTTATGTCAGCGTTACTTTTCACAGCCCCTATGTTTTTCAGAAACACATACCTGGGATGAAATGTGGAATGATGTCATTGGTGAATGCCTGATGCCTGATTTACAGCTGTCAACATCAACAGACCATGTATGACCACTGCAATACTCTTACACTGACAACCATCAGAGCATACCATGGCTATGGGGGGTGTACACACCTTTATTGATTTTACACACACACATCCTTGATCTGCCATGGGACCACATCACCGCATATCTTAGCAGTACACAAGCCCGGTATGTGAAATATGTCCTGTACTGTCACATGCAGTGTCTACAGATTATGTTAGGTGTGCGGCTGCTGACCGCAATGCATGCATACCATGTGGGCATATGTGTGCACACCCTTATCATGATGATTTACCACACCTCTTGTTATGTGTACTACAGCAGTCACTGCTCATGGCAGGGGTATACCAGCATGGGCCATCTGCATTTTCCAGTGTATGTTCAGTCTGCCCTACACACGTCCCCCATTCTGCATGATTGCAAGGTCTACTCATGTGCACATCCCATGGTGTTCACACAATGCCGTCACTATTGCTGTCTGGGTAGGGTTATGGCTGCCACAGTTCCTGAACCTGACTATGTGCAGATAGAGCCATTCCTACCATCCTTAGGGTCCCTGCTGCAGTGCACTGGTGTGTCATGCTGAGACTCCCCCTCAGCTTTTATGCAGATGCATGACAGGTAAGCCCTACACATTTGTGTCACTTTACAGTGTCCCATACACTGAACATACAAAGGGTTGGGAGGGTGGCCTAATGGTTAAGGTGTTTGCCTTACAAACGCAAGATGCAGGGTTCAAGTCTCACAAGGCTCATAAGGGCAGTTAGCTTAGTACGAACCTTTGAACCTATGAGCCTATGAACATCACATGTTGCAGCCTAGACCCTGCTGATAATGTGGACTACTGTATTGCCTTATGCCATAGTGTATCTCTGCAGCAGTTGGCATTGTCCTACAGGTATATACACTGGTGTTACACTGTATATGGGTGTTGTTCAGAATATGTCATTACTGTAGGCCATGTCTAAAAACAGTATGTTACTCGCTGTGGACACATTCCACAATGACAGGATGTTAGTTATCATGCAGGTGTGTGACATACCTTTCCAATAACCCATCATGGTCACCCCTGTGAGACCGTGCATTTCACAGCAACAATAAATGCACATGTACAGCATGCATTCAGGGTAGGTGTGTTAGAAGTGTGCATGGAATATGCCATCACCATTACATGCCCGGTGTGTTGACATGCATCTACATAAAACATACTCACCAGATACAGGCTACTGCCTTGTTGTTATCCCATAAGAGGGTGAGAGATGCAATGTCAGTGGCCACACCTGTGGCACTGCTACAGGCTGGGTGCAGTACTACCATACATCAACCGTAAAGTCCCACAATACTACCACATCTGGACATCTGTTTATCACTACAATGCAGCAACACAATATATCTATGACATGTCAGATATGCATGATCTACCTGTACCAATGCAGATGGTTACACAACCGTGGTCTACTGATGTGCCCTGTGTCCTTACCTGCACGCTCCTCGGCCAGAGTGTGGGTGACACCCACCTCCACGAAGGGGTCCCGTGGTTGGTGGTCCGGACAGGTAGATGCCACGAGGCTGGCCAGGAGCTTCTCAACACATGTCAGGGGGGAATGGATTGCATGCCCACTCCTGTGGCGAGGTGATCCCCCTGGACTGCAGCAGCACATCAACAGGCATTGCGAAGCAGGTCAGTACAATGATGCCGGACCTGCTCATAACTGCGGTTGTGCAGTCTGACATCATTGACCCCGTTGACTAGGTCATTCCACAGGGCAGCCTGCTCCTGCTGGTCATGTGATTGCTTGCCAAACAGCAGAGGATTGTTCTGGATTATGTGTGCTATCACCATGTCATTCTCAACATTGGAAAAGATGGGCAACCATGCATGTGCCATCTTGGCTGAAAGACATAAAGATGGAAGCAGGTCTGAGCAACTCATACAGCAAGGTTACCACAGTTTGTAATACACATCTCTGTCACCCCACCACCATATCAGCTTCAACAGACCGTACACAACTCATAAGGTATGGCTACAGCTTAACTACTGTTTGGACAGATTTTGTATTGTACTACACTTTCTGCTATGTGATTGTAGCCATGTCCCCTGTGTGGACACTATCATTGCTGGCCTGTTACAGACTATTCACCTGCATGCCATTGTCAGGGCCACTATGGTTACATATATACCAGTGATATGGCTGCTCTGAGATTGCTGCACATCTGACAGTCTGTATTATTGGGGATATCTATGCATGCTGTTAGATATGTACCGGGATTGTGTAGACTATTACTGCCAACAAATGTTCTATAACAGTGACGCAATAACATGTATATGTTCTATTGGCCAGCTGATCCACCTTTCCACACCCATCTGCCCATGATACCTGGCCACATCACAGGTGTGTCCCAACCTCGGGCCTCTTCATGTACTGTTACAGCAATGCCATCAGGTGGAACCACCCAGGGGATTTTGCCCCCCCCCAGGGCACACACAGACATGTTCCTGTCCCCTGAGCTCAGGTCTAGGGTCTGTTCCATACCGGGCTCCACAGACACATGAGGGATGTGCTGCATCAGGCTGAGGCACCCAGTGCAAATTCACACGACCAACATGTACATGCCCTCCTGCTCAGCCTCCAGACCTTCAGAAAGTGGACTGCCATTGTGTGTGGCAGTGGTTGGGAGGCTTGTTCCCATTGTGCCCATATTGGGGAGCATGGGGTGTCCACATCACAGACCACACACAACATCCACAGTGTTTACTCACCACATGTGTCACATACCACCCCTGTAGACTGTCCTCTATATCTACCAATCATGACCACCTCCACATGTGTACCTGCCATACTTCCCCATATTCCTATTGCATACTTCACAGATGGGGGCAATGTGGTGCCAACAAGGGACTAACATGTGACATACCCGTCCATGGTGAACACACTGCCAGTTGTGGATATCTGTGTGTATTGCTATGTGTGCTGCTGCCTCGCACATAGCACACATCACTGTGGTAGTGATATAGGGGACATGTCTTTACATACATATATGTTTGTGTGTGTGTTTGTACATATGTAGACGTGCATTTAGGTATATATCTATATATGTGCAGATATATGTGATGCCATATATATGTGCATGTATATATGTCTACACATGGGTATATGTATATTTCTGGACATACATGCTGATATACATATATATCATATATGTGACATATGTACACATATGCATACCTATATGTAGGGTACATTCAGACATCAGCTCCACAATCTCACAACACCTTCCTGCACAGCTGCACTGTTCTGCCTTGCTACAACACAGACAGGTGCCACATATGGACATGGCCTGACATTAGTGGTGTATATGTGCAGCCTGATTGCAGGTATCCCTATTACACACCTATGGCATTCCGGCATGCTACATTACAGATTCACCTGAGTATTCTACCAGTGGTGGGCCGTGGCTCCCACATGTCCATCATAATGGCATTGTTTCCACCACCAGCTATCGACAACATAATATACATACTTCCCATTACACAACACACACTATGATGGCTTACATCTTGTCTGTCAGTGCTGACCTGCACAGTTAACAGCTATGGCCCACTACCCACAGGGACATATACTATTGTCTATAGCAGTTGTTCAGTTGAACATCATCACAATAACACATGATGGCACATATAACTCATTCCGCATCATCTATCCCATTATGATGGACCAGGTACTACATTCTAATACATGTACATATACTTAAAATACCTGTTGTGGGAATGATGTCTTTATGAATGGCAGCTGGCTAAATGCCTGCATCTTCAGCTGTTATTTTGATGAGCTTTAGTTTTTTTTTTTTTTTCCGCTTTCGCTTTCTCTCTCTCTCTCTCTCTCTCCAGTGAATGGATTGAGCTGCTGTGAGTAGATTGCAGCCTGGCTTTAGTAGGTGAGGCACTTGATCAGGTGATGGTCTCTGCAGCAATCAGTGTCCTACACTTGCTAACTGCATTCAGCTTGCTGTGCAGTACTTCCAATTACTACTGTCATTGCAACCACCTACTATAAATCCCTACATCATGTGGGCGTGGTCTCTTTACTTTTCCTGTGTGATTGACATCCTTCCTGTGTGTGGGCATTAGTGTTACAGACAGCAGGTAGCAATACCTCTTACAAGAGAACCGGCACACTCAGGCCAGCTACATATTTGTAGGAGGTTCCAGAACCACAGACAGAGTGTGAGTAGAGTTGTGTTATGCTTTCTATAGTACTGGTGTTATAGGGTGTGTAATTACATACTAGTTTACCTTGGAATGCAGTCTGTCTACATAGCTCTCAACTGTGGGCCTGTCCTCTTGATGGCTAGAGGTGTGCCTATCATGTTTTGTCTGTCCACCACACTGGTCCTGTGTCAGATATTTCACTGGCAGTGTGTGTGTGTTGAGTACTATCAGTACATGGCTACATCCATTTATGTTTCTAACCTCAATTCGCTGACTAAGAGTATGTTGCAGACTATCCTGTAACACCAGTGACTTGCTTAGTGTATGACAACAGTTTTCCACATATGGGCCTGTGTTCCAGCCTCTGTCCTCCACCTACATACCAAGCTTTGCACATATGACATGCTGTCAGGGGTTGTTCTGTAGTGGGCTGTTAGTATATTACACTGCCATTGCTGCCATCAGTCCACTGCTGTTGTATCCCGCACACATACAGTGGGGCTGGGGCCACATATGTGTGGGCTTCACCTACACAATACATGTGTGCCCTTACGCACTCCAGAGGGCAGTGTATGTAACAGTGGTATATGGCCCTGTATTACTGACTCTGGGGGGGTGCACCATAAATGACCTAGGCTGTTACAAAATGTGGGGTATCAGGGGAGAGCTGTCTTAAGGTATCTGGATGTACAGTACCGTATACTTCACCTATATTTACATTACTTACATAAATTGGGTTAATGCAGGCCTACTGCCTCCTGCCATACAGACTGTTCTGTTTGTCAGTGTGCTTGTGATGGTGTCAGTTATGCCTTGTTATGTAACAGTTGCATCCCATTTCTTCAACTGAAGTCTTTACCACCTAGTGATTTTGTACTGTGTGTAGATAGAGGCTGCTGAACTATACACCTGCATTACTTACTGTTGTTTGTTTGGTATCCTGTGGCCCAGTCTGTCCTTACTATTTTACAATTTGAAGGGCTTGGCCTGGGCAGCAACAGTTGTGAACCTTTCCAGACTACTGTATTAGTATAACTGTTTCACAGTTGCATTACTCTGTTTATATGGATGTCAGTGTCTGAACAGTTATATGACATGGCATATATAACTGTAATAGTACACAAATAAAGGTTTTCCATTTCTGCAAACCTGTGTGTGGTGTTTTTTCCTATGACCTCTCTGTGGGTATATGTTGCAGGCAATGATTGTCATTTGTATGGGTGGCCCATAAAGTGTCCAGTTGTTCAGGTGTTAACTGTAGGCATAGTGGCTGTTCCATACTGTGTGCACCTTCTACATATGTATCTTACTGTACATATCTCTGCATGTGTATGTGTAGTCACATGTATATCTATATATTGGTATATGTACAGTAAGATACATATGTAGAAGGTGCACACAGTATGGAACATTTTACATTTCCTATGGAAGGCAGACTGTACTGCATGATATGTTACCAATACCAGCCTGACATCATACAGGTGGGATGTAGTACTGTTAACATCTTGAACTCATGTTGTGTCAGGTCCTGGTTATGGGATCTGCAATAATTGGTAGTGTATTGCAGGGCGGACATGTTTGGCTGTGGGTGGGGGGGGGTATGCCTATTCGTACAAGACGTATATTGTTTGGGGCCTCTCAACCCCATTAATGGTGTATGTGGACATATATGTTTTTGTTAATCTACCATTGCTATCTACAGATGTATGGCCATATATACTTATATAGATATATATCTGCTTACATATATAAAACTATGTCCGTATATACCTACATAGATATATATCTGCGTACATATATGTAACTTGCTGTGTATATGTAGACATATAGGTGTAGATATATATATATATATATATATATATATATATATATATATATATATATATATATATATATATATGTGTGTCGATGTAAGCATTTGGGCATTTGCATGTATATATATATATATATATATATATATATATATATATATATATATATATATATATATATATATATATATATATATAGTTACATATATAGATATGTTGTATCTGTGTAGATATTAATATATTTACACACACACACACACACACATACATCTAAATGTTGGTATACATTCTCTGTACTGTTGCATGATTGGGCTGGATGATATGTTTCTGAAAATATCAGTATTGTCTATATCTGGCATGGCTTAGTGGTAAGTCATTTTGTCTATGGTGTGCAGGGTCCTGGGTTCGAGCCTTGTAGAGGCTGTTTATTTTGTTGCTGGGCAGAACACGGGCCATTAGATACAGAGTGATTAAGGCACTTTAAAGCAGTTGTAAGCGGGTTTGCATGGAGGTAAGAACTGCTAACTTCTGGTTACAGTTTCTTATACTCAGTTAGCTTCTAAATTGCTTAATCTGTGTAGGCAGTGCTTACCTCCATGCAAACAGGCTTAGACCGGTTTACTGCTGCTTAAAAGTGCTTATTCTCACTTACCCCTGCACTAATTTCTTTAAAAGAAAAGAAAAAAGGGTTGATAGGAACGTGGTAAAAAAGGGGCACAAAGAGGGAAAGACAGTAGAGAAAATAGCCAGGGATGTGCAGGAAGTTGTAGGGAAGGTCCATAGCTGCCTATTTCTTCTACAGCAACAGCTGTGCATATACACTGAATTTGGAGGTAGATTTGTACACTCAAACCCATGGGAGAGAGGGGTGAGGACAACAATAATACGTTGTGATGCCAATTAGACTGGATTACATGTGCCCAGTGGACACGTGTGCGAAATGGACAGCTATCTACGGGGCAAGATTTTTTTGTAGGAACAGATTGCCTTTTTTTTTTTTCAGGTGAGAGTGGGATGTTCGGGAGGGGTAGTAGGCATATTTGGCGAGGTAGGTTGGGTAGGTTAACAAACAAGATACGCAACGCATACAGGGGCGGTATATGACACATGGGGAGTAAACACCTTAATGGAGAGGGGTTTTGGGATATCAGAAGCTGACAAGCCCCCTAGTGGTATCAGTGGGACTGAGGTCCCCACCCATGGGCAGTAACCACTGCAGCTTCACAGCCGTGAAGGTGGCTGTGCTGGGGGCTGAGCTGTAGAGCTAGGCTGACACTAATCATGACACGCCACCCTCGAGCTGGCATAGAAGATCACTGAACTGCTCGTTGATCACTCTATGCACCACGTCCCCAACCTGGCAATGGGTGACAGGTGCCTGTCCATGCCCACTCCCGGGGGGGTGAGCCCCATCCCCTGAGGCAGTTACACTCAATGGTGGTGCAGGACCAATGGACAGGGAGGTCGGGGTTGGGTCCCAGACATGCTGGTGCCTGGTGCCATGGCCAGCTGAGGTGGGACAGGTGGGTCCGCTGGGACCAGCCTTCCCAAGTGTGCTATAGTGTTTAGATTTCATCATCATATATGGGTTAGTAATAGTCAACACATTCCAGGGTTAGGTATAACAGCATGCATAGATATTCCCAATAACCCAGACACCAGATACGGAACAGTTGCATAGCAAACAAAACACATGCATATATGGGACCACAGTGGCTATAAGAACAACATGCAGGTATGTTGATGGCACCATGCCAACAATGTTGGAATAAGTCAATATGGCACATGCATGGGAACCATTAAAATATTTATCAAACAACTGGACATTATCAGAGTCAGTACATACCAGTTAGGGTAGGTATGTTGATTATTGTTGGAGATAAGGTGGGTGGGAGAGAAAGATGTCAATTAACAAGTAGTATATTCCTGTAGTCCACATTACTTTCCTAGTCAGTGCTGTTATCTGTACCTTACAAGTCTTACTACACTACCCTATTGCCTTATTTTGGACAGTAATATGGCTGTCATCATCATTACACATGAACCGGTTTTATCTGCATATACACCTCTTACCTGGTATACCTGTGGAGGGAATGTTTGTTAACACTGACTAACTGTACACATACACCCGGATTCCAGGTTGATGTTTTGCACTATGCTATCCAACTCTTTCTGCACAGACTCCGGCCATGTGTTGACCACATGCTGGTGTGCCTGGACATATCTAGAATATTGCCCTCTTCCACATTTATTGACCTGACACACACATATACATGCCTTCCTATACAGTTATACTATGTAGCACAGTGTGGGTGACAGTGTCCAGTGATACTTTATTATTCAGAGAAACTGCAACACTCACAATTCCCTACAATACCAGAGTGAACAGTGCCAGCACAGGTTATAATGGTCTCTATTTCTCAGCACAGTGTTCATATTCAACGTAACCTGTGGGAGCAATGCTTGTTAGCACTACCTGACTGTTGCCACACAAAGTACCAGATTACACATTAGTATTATGCACATACCTCTCACTCTGTTACTGTACACACTCTGGTCACAGCTTGACAACATGGGAGTGTAGATAGGACATACTTGAAATATTACTCTCCTAACAGTTTCGGGGGTTGCTACAGTGACAGGTGTGTACTCATGATGGTTGACAATCACTTGTATTCCCTGTTTGCTGGCTACACATCTGGGATCATCCCACAGACTTACCAGGGGGACAGGCAGCAGATATGGGCACATATACTGGACATTCTGGCCTCATGTATATAGTTGTTGGGTATGAATCTGTATGCAGTCTAATTCCACTCCCAGGATTCAGTTCGTGGCTGTGTCTGCTGCAACTTAAACACTGTCCGTCACAGTTGTGTCTGCTATATTGATATTGCTGAATGTCTCCAATCTGCTTTCTGTCTTATTAATCCCATGTGCTTATGCATTCTGACCTTGTATAACAACACTCTTATACAGATTTCCTAGACAGTTATATGTTGTTGGACAGTGTGGATGACAGTGATGTGTAATACCTCATTATTCAGAGCAATTGCATATCATTCTTGTATTTCTGGGCACAGTGTTGGTATCTGACAGACCTGTGGGAGAAATGTTATTAGCACTACCTGAATGTTCCCACACACAGTACCAGGTTCCACATTACTATTATGCACATACACCTCACTCTGTTACTGTACACACTCTGACCACAGCTTAACAAGTTGGGGTGTAAATGGTACATACGTGGCTTCTTAGTCACATAAGGTATTGGGAGTTGCTAGTGTGCTAGGTTTGTTTTCATAGATGTGTGTCAATCAGTTGTATTTCCTGTTTGCTGCCTATACATCTGGGATCATCCCACTAGTTTTCCAGGGGGACAGGTTGATAGACAATAGATATGGGCCACTTTAACAGACATTCTGGACATATCTGTACAGTTGTGGGGTATGATTCTGTATACAGATTACTACCACTGGCAGGATTCGAACCGTGGCTGTGTGTGCTAAATAAACAACAGCTCACATCTCAGTTGCATGTGCTATTTGTTTTTTGTTGTCTGCATTTTCCCTGTTTACTATGTGTCTCTGAGTTGTACTAAATGGCCTCTGGGGATTACACCAGTTGGCAAGGGATGAGAAAAAAGTCAAAGCAGCTTTGATGCCTTCATGCGATATTTTAACTCTGTACCAAAGACCATGTTGAAGGCATTTGCAGATCAACTCCAGATGGATGCCAATGAAGGGGAAAGTGACTTAAAATATTATGTGTTTGCATAGCTTCTTTTTCTAATTCAGACAGTATCACATTTGTAAGCTATATTTAAGCTTTGCAAAATATGCAACAGGAAACTGCACTGAGAAATCACATTTATAAGATCTCCTAACAGTGACAGAATTGTATTTCTATTTGTTCTTTTATGTCATATTTAGAAGAAAGAAAAGCATGCATGTAGCTAGTAACCTTAATCTGCTAAAAATGCAGTAATTGTTAAGAAATCTTGCATCAGTTGATGCTTGTAACTTTACTTAGCTGAAATTCACTGTAATTTCACAGATAAGAAGTAATTGCACATAAATGTCAGGGAAAGTCATAAAACTATATCAATGGACTTCTGAGACCAAAACCGTGAAAGGGCCAGATAAAGTGTATTAATTATGCAGGCTATTAGTGAATTATTTTTACTGTCAGCTAGTTGTTCTTCTATTGTGTGAAAAAGAACTGAAGTATTTACCACTGGTTCCTGGGATACAAAATATAAGCTAAATATTTATTTTTAGCTGAAGCCAGTGTAAGGTCAATCAGTCTTACAGGAAGACCTTATTGGTAACATCCATGTGTAAGTGATGCATCTGCTTGTTTAATAACCTGAAAGAGTTAAATTCAGTCTTCTGAAACTAGAGTAAGTTTTACTTAGCTACAAGTTACATGTTTTTAAGTATTTTGCGTGTAAAACTGATTGTTACTTTTAACTAAGCACTTGACCTTTACACACAACTTGTATCAGCTTTGTTGTAATTTCTTTATTGCCTAAGTCAGGATTTTATTTTTTCACTATTAAGATCTTTGGCCAGTATTTATTTATGTAGCATTTATTATCTGAGGACAGGGTATTATTTAGCAGAGTACGCTGTCAGGCTATAGTTTCTGCCTGTAATTGTCTGGATTACTGAGAAGTTTACAGTTTTGCACTTATTTTTATTTTAGTCCCAAGGATTGTGTGTGTGTGTGTGTGTGTGTGTGTGTGTGTGTGTGTGTGTGTGTGTGTGTGTGTGTGTCTAAAAATTATAATTTACTTGAAAGGCACTAATCATGAGTAAGGGACACTGGAAGACAGTATAGCTCACAGAGAGAGTGGTAGGAAGGGGGTCAGGGGTGCTAGGCCAAAGAGTCACCTCACTAACTGGTCAGTGTGTTATCCTAGTCTGTGTGTGGATGTTGGAAGTCCAAATCCAGTGAAGCCAGACATAGTCCCTTTATGTTCTTTGGGCCAGTTTGCATTTGGCAAACTAGTTAGTGAATCAGAACTGTGTGTACTTGTTCATCACTTTAACTTGGTGGGGGTGTCAATGGTGTGACTTTTGAGACCAATCCTCTTGTGGTCATCAGACTTATTTGGGCAGCAGAGTGGATCCGAGCACTATAGCCACTGTCCCTCACATTTCCAGCATGATATTTGGATGAAAGTGGAGGGATTCAAACCCATCCATGGCCAGCACTGTCATCACAACTTACATGAATGTGTCTGGAGCTTTATATATCAAACAGGCTTTAATGTATTATTTAATATTTCAAAGTCTCTTGGAAGTTATATGGTATCATTTTTGTTTGGATTATTCACAACTAGTAGATTTCTTTTCTTTAATTAACTTTTCACTTTGATATTCAGCTATTCTGTTATTGTTTAATCTTATTTCGTGATTAACAGTACTGTGTGTTTTTATTGATAGCTGTTTATGTTTTACATTATAGTTGCTTAAATAGCTTAAATAGTATGCAACCTGTTTTCAATTTACTCAATCAATATTGCTTCTCCACACTGTTTTTGGTAACTGTTTATCTTTTTGTTTTATCCATACCATTTTTCGTTCAGTCTATACTTAATAAAGCAGTAAGTGCATGCTGCTTATCTTATGAGTAGGATCAGTAGTTGGCAACCTTCTACTTTGTTTTTCCTTAGCTACCTCACTATGCCTTTAGGGAATGCTGGAGGTTAGTTAGTCTGCTTTCACCAGCCTCATGGGACTCCAGAACTCAGCCATTCATTAATTCCAGGACATTTTTAGTTACCATTAATGGATGAAATGTTTGCATGACAGTTTAAATTATGCTCTGTTCCACCCCACTCCCCACCCCGCCATTCCAAGGGAGTTGCTATTTTCTGCCTGTCATCTTTTGAACTGAAAATGGCTCATGCAGAGGCACCCAGCTCCTCTCATTTAGCTATGGATGCAGGAGCAAACTGTGGGTCCTTCATCATCTACCATCCACTAAATAGTGTGAGGATGTTCCTTCAAGATATTTCAGATTTCTTTGTTTTCTAAGTACTGGCATTACCTAAATGGCTGATACCTGGTGGTTTCAAAATCAAGGCGGATAAAGAGTCTTTGGTTCTTGTAAAATAATTCCTTTGTATAAAGAAAGGACTTAGGTTTGTTCGAGTCATTACCTTGACAACCCATAAGCATGAATATACTCTAGACTTGTTTTTCAACATTGTTACATGACCAGTAGCCTGGTGATGAAACCAGTCATTTGGTCAAACCATTACCCATCTTGATTCCTGGCTGAACAGTCTCAAATGGAACACTTTGACCTAAGTCTGGTGTGTTGCAGCAACTTTGGACTGATCACCCTACTTCATTTGACTCCTAGGCTACACTTATAGCTTCAGGTGAGTAGCGTTTGTAATGGACTTGATGAAGCTTACAGTGAGGCTCTGATGGCCACCTTGAATCATTTAGCCTATAGTCATAAATGCCTTACCTGTTTCATGGCATGAGAGCCATTGTATGATTTTTGGAGCCATGTGTACTTCGGAAAGCTAGGCAGTTGCTAGTCCATCAATGTAATCTGAGCAATCTGCTCCAGGACTGCATTTGGTTAAATGATCTATGTTTAGTCTATCGACTGGAAATCTCATGGAAGAAATGTTTTTTTCTCCTGGGAGTCCTTCTCTTTGAAAATTGCCCTTTTGACCTTTTTTGATGACAGGTAGGCTTTTAAATCAATATGACAAAATAAGTAGTTTCAACAGGTTAATTTTAAGCCAGATATAATATGCCTAACTAAATAAACTGATCAAGGAAACCACGAAGGCTGCATTTTCATTAAATAAAATGAAAACAATAAAATAAAGCACGTGTTCATGCCACAAACAGTTCTTCTTGAGGCAACTGCTGAACTACAACACATAAATCCCAGTTGAAACAATATTAGACAACCTTGTGATTAAAAGTAAGCTTTTAAGCATATCCATTTAATAGCGTTGCAATGGTCTCATCTTTTTTTGGCTACTTAGAGCTAATTGGCTGACTATCAGCTGCCAACAGTTTCACTCCTCATTCCCAGGGTGACCTGCCTTTGCTTCTCCCAGGTTCTAAACAACCCATGTCTGGGGCCATTGAAGACATGAAGAATGCTGGTACTACTTCAGCTTCATACTGCTGTGAGGGAGTGTTTTATTTATTCATTATATATTTATTTATCTCTGTTTTCTGGGAAAGCCTGACTAGGATAAAACCATTTTTCAGCAGAAGAAACAGGCTAATTATGGAAATATTAGAAAGAGGGAAGGTATTTGATAATGAAATATAGTTTGATATGATTTAAAGTTGAGGAGAGTACCTCAGCAATGCAAGGTTATAATGCCTTTCACATCTTTAGACCAGCAAAAGGTAGAGGAGTCTCAGTCTTTAATAAAAACAATCTCATATCTAGACTAGTTAAAGAATATGACCCCATGGAACTCATACATATGAAACCCACCATAAACAGTGTCTCATACCATATCCTTGCACCCTATAGGTCCCCCTCCATGTCCCAGGAAACCCATACTGCCTATCTTAATGTACTACAGTCCCTCACCATTCAACCCAATGTGATATTCATGGGGAATCTGAACTATCCTTCTATAGATTGGGAATTCTACACCACTTCTAATGCAGAAGCCCTTTGATTCCTACAATTTGTTATTACCAACATTCTGGAACAGTTGGTCCATTCTCCTACCTGGTGTACAAACATCCTTGACCTTGTAATCATGAACATGGTGGGGGGCTGATGTTCCTCACCTAATGTAATGTCTTTACTCATCAGATCTGACCATAAGGCAGTATTGCTTGAAATAAAAATGAAGTCTGGGGTACCAGCAAAATCAAAAACTTTTAAGAACTATTCCAAGGCTAACCACTCTCTATTAAGTGACACTTTGGCTAAATTCCTAGCACCCCATATTAAGTAAACACCACAGCACATGTGGAGCAATTTAGAAAATCTCTCTATAGCAATATGGAAAGCTTTAGAGTGTGCTGTGCCCATTTGTGTTAAGGGTAAGACAAACTGAAAAGACAAGCTACACTGGTGGAATCACAATATTAAATGGTTTTAGTACAAAAGAAAAATAAATCTTGGCCAATAGTAGGAGGAAAAAAGCCATGCATACTAAAATCCCCCTGACCAATTTAAACAGGCAGCTAAGAGGGTTAATTAATATTTCAAAGGCTAAATTTGAAAGAAAAATAGCTTCTGAGGCAAAGGGCAACCACAAGGCTTTCTACAGCTATGTCCGTAACCTCATGGAAAATACACAACAATGCTCAGAACTTACTGCAAAAGGCATCACCCACACTGAAACAGATGCTATAGAACTTTCTATAGAATGCCCGCAAAAAATGGAAAACAAAAAATGTGCCCTCAGTTTAGAAGAAAATGAGCTAAGAGAAGAGTTGCTTGATTTAATAGACATAGATAGACATATTACGATCAATGAAAGAAATAGACTGCAGAAGGTCAATAAAACCCAGAAGTTTAATAAAACAAATGAACACAATAATTAGGACTGTCCATAGATATCCATGCGATATTACAGAAGTAAACAGGATATATTACTGTGCAGCTAAATTAATAACTGATAAAGTTCTACCACAAGAACACTGGTTAGTGATGGAAAGGACGAGGCAAAACTGATTGCCATCATAGAAGTATCGAACAGAGTATCGAACAGAGAATACTATAAAGAAATTAAGACAAGAAGTGCCACTGTTAGAAGAACATAGAAGAGGGAACAGATCAACAAAAATACTAAGAAAGAAAGACATGATAAAAGCAATCCACAGTATTAGAACAGACCAGGATCTATCATGCACTATTGCAAATAACAAACTAAAAATCTCAGCACAGGCAAAAAAGCTTATAAGATACACAGATAAATATAAAGGAAAAGTACAAAATATGCAATTTATTGATGACCTAAAAAGGTTTTATAGAGAATTGGGAAACAAGGTAAAAGGAATTGAAAGACCACCAAAAAAAAAAAAAGAAGAAGAAATAGATACATTTTGGAGATGAATCTATGAAGATCCTGTGGAACATAACAAAGATGGATAGAAGAAGTAAGAGAAAGAATAAGACATTTAAAGGTACAGAATATGAAATGGGATGAAGTAACAGCCAGAGAGATTGAAACAAAGTTAAGAAAAGCCCAGATGCAGTACCTAATGTTTGGTTAAAAGTATTAATATCATTGCACAAAGATTTAGTTCTGAAGGAGGGAAGGGTCTCCTTGAAATTGATTACATGTATAGATCTGCAATCATGGGATTCCACACATATCTGCTGACCTCACAAGACCCAGCGAAAGTTTTGAAACATGAGGAGAGTAAGTCTAAGATGACTTCTCTGCTTAATCTAGCAGAAGCATATTGGTGTCAAGCAGGAATGGAAGTCATACCAGAAGTAGATAAAAATCAGGCAGAAACTGAATGTGTTAAAAAACATAAGACAGAATATAAGGTGAAGGACCAGATGAGAAGGCAAGAAATGTGGAAAATGCATAAATATAGTTGCAGGTATAGAAAATTTCTGGAAGAACCTCATGTTGATCAGGAATAAATGCAGAAATGGTTAAGGAGAGGCAAATTCAAACCAAAATATGAAAGGTTAATATTGGCTGCCCAAGATAGTGGGCTACATACACAGTAGTTTACAAAGTCCATTGAATATGTGGGAGAAACAGACAAATTTAAGTTTTATAAAACCAAATTGGAAACAGTCTCACACCTCGTTGCTGCTTGTGACATACTAATGGAAGAAGGACTGTACACTAAAAGACATAATAATGTGGCAAGACTATTGCACTGGGGATTCTGCAAACATTATGGTATTTAAATGGCTGAAAAACACTAGAAACATGAGCCACAAAGCATCATAGATAATGATGAAGTTTACATCACATGGTTTCACCCATTACCAATAGTTCAAAAGATAGATGCTAGAAAATTGGATATAGTGGTCCATGAAAAGAAGACAAAAGAAGCAATGATGATTGAAATCGCCACACCCAGCGACTACAGTGGCTTGCATACAGAGAGACACACAGAGTCTTAAAATATCAGGATCTGCAGCCAGAAATGACAACAATGTGGAAGAAAGATACCCAGACAGTTCCAATAGTAGTAGGAGCAATGGGTTTTATAAAAAAAAAATCTACAGTCATATTTAGATATGTTACCAATACATGTAACCCCATACAAATTGCAGAAGGAGTCATTACTGGGTACATTGTGGGTGTTGCAAAGAGCACTTTTGGCTGACATCAAAGATTGAAACAATACTGATTTCATGAACTTTAATCATACTTTGACTTGGGAACGGGGTCCATTCCAGTCATGGTATTAGAAATCCAAAAGATTTGGAGAAATTAAAAAAGAGAGAAACCAGAGAGCATTGCCAACCTCTTGGCTGACATGTTCAGCTCAAATTTCCCTGTCCACTCCCCCCCAGATAGTCCAAAGAAAATACTGCATACCACAAGCCCACCCTAGCCATTACTAGGGAACAAACCATCAATGCACTTTACAAGGTGAAAAACACTGCATCAATGGGCCCCGATAACATTCCAGGATGTTTAATAAATAGGATGAAATATGACCTCTCTGGTCTACTTGAATTACTTTTCCACTGGAGACTGCAGTCAGGTTTTGTGCAAAAGAATGGAAGATGGTTACAATCATTTCTCTGCACAAAGGAGTTCCAACCACTGATCCAGGTAACTACAGGCCCATAGGTCTTACTAGCCCCATACATAAGGCCATGGAAAGAATCATCATGGACATGATAAATGAGGACCCAGGAGATCAAAATAGGTGAGGACTATCACTAGTGCAATCTCCCAGGACTAGGTACTGAGCCCACTCCTTTTTGTCTTCTATTTCTCTGAAATGGAAGCAAATGCTGAAGGTTTATGGCTGACTAAGTTTGCATATGATTGCAAGCTGGGGGCTATCATCAACTTCACTGCAGACACTAGCATTCCTCAAGAAGGTCAATTTCTGACTAACAAGCGATGCCAAAGCCATAGTCTTAAACTCAATACTAAGAAGTGCATAATTGTACCCCTTGGGAAGTCAAACATGCCAGCTAATTACCATGTTGATGATATGCCCTATGCGTTAACTCAGTGGTTAGGGATCTGGGTATGCATGTAGAAAGTAGCCTTACCTTCAACCACCACATGGCCACAGTAGTAAGGAAATCCTTTTATGTTGCACAAGTATAAGTAAGAATATGACATCTAGGGCTAAAGAGGTTATTACCCCACTGTACTCCATCCTTACCAGACCAATCATAGAGTACAATGCACCCTTTGGTATGTACCTGACCAGGCATATGCAGCAACTAGAGCAACCTCAGAGGTTCTTTACAAAATGAATACAAGGTGTGACAAATCTGCCTTAAACAGAGTGCCTTAAAACCCTTTCCCTTTATTCAGTCTCTGATAGATTGCTGAACTGTGATCTATGCCTGGCTTAAAAGGCATCTGCAACCCCCATGCTTATAAATATCCTGCAAATTCATAAGTCAAAGACTACCAGAAATACAATGTCTAAGGACCTGAATTTGTCTGTGACTTAAATAGAACATGCTGGAGAGACAGATTTGTGTCCCAGAGACTGCCCCTCCTAAGGGATAGGCTTCTCATCCATAGGAAGCTGAGTTTGTCTATTACCCAGTTTAACTGCAACCTAGACCAGTGGATGGGGAATAGGAAATTTACATTGGGCCTGGCACTCATGTCCCTTATGGATAGAGGTAGTTTGTAAATGCCTGTCCCTCAATGTCCTATTTGAATACAGGACATCATTATTTTTTAAGGAAATCTTTGCTAAGCTTACAAAAGCCCTCCAGGCCATTAGTGTAGTAAAAATCTATGAATCTGTATGTTAGTAGTAGAGCAATTATAAAAATGTTATATATAAGACTGAGAAGTGGTGTAATTATGGAAGTAAGAATGGCTGGGGCTACTTGGACTGTTATAAGGGATATTAGTTTTGGATAGATGAGACAGAGTGATGAAACTGTGACAGAGAGGTACACTGAGATAGTGATGGATCTAATTAGATTGAAGAAGAGATTGAATCTTGTCAATTTGATTGATATAATTTATGAAAACAAAGTTACTCCTTGTGGTTAAGGGAGTATCTTTCTGGCCTGGCAGAGAAAAAGAGGGAAATGGAAAAATAATTATTTGGAGAAAAGGTAGAAGGAGGTGCCAAAATAATATTCTAATCAGGAGCTGAGCAATAGCGGGGACAATTTTTAATTGTTTTAGTAGGCAATGCAAAAGCTATGTATCTTATCTGTCTGCTTTATTTGCAGTGAGATAGAGTACTCATTTTTAATGACTAGGTGGAAGGATAGAGAAACCCCAGCTGAGCTACTTGTTTTACACATGGAGAGGAGTTATATGCAACTTGACCATAGTAGTCTAGAACTGGAGTATGGCTGGAGCATGTTTTTTCAATAATGGGTATTTTTCAGGAATATGAATTAAGTTGTGGACTGTCTTGAGTTGTAAGTATGTAAGTAGTGGGGAAGTTCTAGCGCATGCAAATTTGTAAGAGCTATGCAGTGGTGGGTTTGAAGAGGTATTTGCTGCAAATTCAGCTACTTTATTGTAACATGTCAAGTTTAGTTTTAAGGGTGATACTGAGATTTGTAAAGATGGGGGATGGATATAGAAAGGATGGAAACAGGTAGGCAGTGGTTATGGATTTTATTGCAGACTCTGTGAGAAAACATTTTGCTTTGTATAGTGATCCTAGTTTCCAGTGGATCTTTTTGATGGCCTGGAGTAAAAGTTGGTCATATTTAAGTTTGTTATCAAGTAATATTGTGTAATTTTGGTTGCAATATGCATTTGATTTTTGTACTGTCGGGTGACAGGATGTAGAAATTGTGATTCTATTTAATGAGAATTTTGGGAGTAAAGAGGATTAGATTTGTCTTTTTGGGGTTGAGGAGTGGGTGTGCATTGATAAGCCAGGATTCTGTGGATAGTGTAGATCATTATTGGGGGAATTCAATAAAGCCTACACGGGGTGATTTTCTGTGTAGGCATAGTGGCACTAAGCTTACACAGAAGGAAGTAGCCATACGATCCAGTAAGCAGAGCAGAAGGGCGTGCACAAGCAAGCAGACATGGAAGTGTCCATGGCATGCAAATCACCTCATAAGCAGGTGAAGTGCATGCAAATGAGGGTGATGGAGAGATCCAGCAAGCAGATAGGCAGTTCTGCAGACCCCATGTTGGTGTCCGAAGTGTACACAGAAAATTTCCTTGTACAAGAAAGTAAAAACTGAACAGGGGCTGGAAAAGCCCATTTAAAAGGTCAGAGATTGCATAGTAGGCACAGATATGTGCAGAACGATGACCTGTGTGTCCAAAAAATAATGCAAAATAATATAAAAAATGTTTTTTTTAATGTCCATATTATGTTTCCACAGAATGCAGAAGTATGTAAAAATAACATATATGTGAGAATGATGCATTATAGGGCCCTGCATGCAGTATGTACAATGGTAGATTTCAGTGGTTGCTAAGGAGGCAGGCCCTGAAATAGTGAAGTATCCAGGTTTTGTGCACATTGATCTGTATGCAAATGAGCTGGGATTACTGAATGGCAAAAATGGGCCACTGTGTCCTTAGATAAAATACATATATCCCCAGAACTGTGTTGGTGTCCACAGAAGAGCTAGCTGAGCCAGAAAGGCTCATCCAGACTCTGCTACACTTTGCTGTGAAGGAAAGGTTAGTTTGCTTTTATTTTTTGTATTTTGTATTAATTTATTGCCTTTCTATATTTTGAATACTGTGTTTGTTTTCTTTACATTGTGTTTTACTTGCATTCTGCTTTAACAGCGTATTAAAACTTCAAAAGAGACCGCAGCTCTCTCTCTTCTGAGTCAGGCAGAAATTTGAACTGATCATTTAAGGACTCATTCATAAGATAGAAAAGGTCACTTAAGGTTAATCATTTGTTAACTGAGGGGGTGGAGCTAGGAACTAAACCTTCTATTTAAGGGGTAAAATAAAACATTTCAGAGCTTTACCAGAAAGGCTCATCCAGACTCTGCTACACTTTGCTGTGAAGGAAAGGTTAATTTGCTTTTATTTTTTGTATTTTGTATTAATTTATTGCCTTTCTATATTTTGAATACTGTGGTTTGTTTTCTTTACCTTGTGTTTTACTTGCATTCTGACTTAACAGCATATTAAAACTTCAAAAGAGACCACAGCTCTCTCTCTCTTGAGTCAGGCAGAAATTAGAACTGATCAATTAAGGACTCATTCATAAGATAGAAGAGGTCATTTAAGGTTAATCATTTATTAACTGAGGGGGTGGAGCTAGGAACTAAACCTTCTATTTAAGAGGTAAAATAAAACATTTCAGAGCTTTACCAGAAAGGCTCATCCAGACTCTGCTACACTTTGCTGTGAAGGAAAGGTTAGTTTGCTTTTATTTTTTGTATTTTGTATTAATTTATTGCCTTTCTATATTTTGAATACTGTGGTTTGTTTTCTTTACCTTGTGTTTTACTTGCATTCTGCTTTAACAGCATATTAAAACTTCAAAAGAGACCACAGCTCTCTCTTCTGAGTCAGGCAGAAATTAGAACTGATCAATTAAGGACTCATTCATAAGATAGAAGAGGTCATTTAAGGTTAATCATTTGTTAACTGAGGGGTGGAGCTAGGAACTAAACCTTCTATTTAAGGGGTAAAATAAAACATTTCAGAGCTTTACCAGAAAGGCTCATCCAGACTCTGCTACACTTTGCTGTGAAGGAAAGGTTAATTTGCTTTTATTTTTTGTATTTTGTATTAATTTATTGCTTTTCTATATTTTGAATACTGTGGTTTGTTTTCTTTACCTTGTGTTTTACTTGCATTCTGCTTTAACAACATATTAAAACTTCAAAAGAGACCATAGCTCTCTCTCTTCTGAGTCAGGCAGAAATTAGAACTGATTAATTAAGGACTCATTCATAAGATAGAAGAGGTCACTTAAGGTTAATCATTTGTTAACTGAGGGGGTGGAGCTAGGAACTAAACCTTCTATTTAAGGGTAAAATAAAACATTTCAGAGCTTTACCAGAAAGGCTCATCCAGACTCTGCTACACTTTGCTGTGAAGGAAAGGTTAGTTTGCTTTTATTTGTTGTATTTTGTATTAATTTATTGCCTTTCTATATTTTGAATACTGTGGTTTGTTTTCTTTACCTTGTGTTTTACTTGCTTTCTGCTTTAGCAACATATTTAAACTTCAAAAGAGACCACAGCTCTCTCTCTTCTGAGTCAGGCAGAATTTTTTCCCCACCCTTCCACCCAGTCACAGCTGTCTTGTTAAATACCACTGTCTTTCTATTTGCCTGCCTCTTATGTTAATCTGACCATATATCTCATTTCCTCTCTACTTTCACTGGCTTGTGTGAGTAATCACAAAATCATCATTTTTGAAATTCCTCCCCTTCAACATTTTAAATTTATTGGCCATCCTACTGTATTCCATAGTACCAGAATGCAAAAGTGACCACCCCTTTCAATCCATCTTGCTGTTTTAAAAATAGTAACTCTCCACTAAACCTTAACTTTTTAAACAGGTAAAACTTAAGTTACCTACTTTCACATCTAACTTCTCTAGTGCACACTGCAGTGTGCATTTTTTTCATCTTACCTTTAAGCATCCCTGTGATTAGCACTTTCTCTAATACCTGCTGGAAAGCACTAGGAAGCCTTAAACTGATACAAGTACTCAACTCTCCTTGTTAATAAGGAGAAATTAATAGTAGGCACTAAACAGCCTATAATTGCAAAGTACCTTGCTAAGGTAAGGGAAAACAGCTCCTGTACTTTACAAAAAAAAAAAAGCACCAAACCAGGCATGTCCAAGGGTCAGCTTCCAGTGATTTCTCCTGTCCACCTGGTGAATCTGGGCATACTAGGGCAATGCAGCAATTGCCTCATGTACACAGACAACCCTCTCCTCCTACCACCCAACACTACAACCTGTGAGAGATGCACTTACATAGCCAAAATGGAAGCAAAGCTCTCTCCACCAAAGATTGTTCTAGACAGTCAAGAGGAGAAGGTTAACACCCACACTACACCTCAAGCAACACATAGCCCTTCTAAACCCACACCACCAACACCCACACATAGCAACACTAAATCCACATATGCAGAGGCCCTTAACTGTAACCTGCCTAAGCAACAACGACCTCTGAAGCTGAAATGCAAACAAACACCAATCACAACCAAAGTGTCACATAGTTCACAACACCAGTGTGCCACCCAGCAACAGCCCCTAAGGAAAGACAATGTACCTAACACTTTAGTCATAGGTGACTTTATAGTCCGGCACACTGATGTCCCTCTCACTAGGTTGAACAAGGAGAAAATTACAGTCAGCTGCCTGTCGAGTGCCAGGATCCGCCACATAACGCATGCACTCAAGTCACTCCACAACAAGTACAAATATGACTCTGTCATTGTCCATGTTGGAGTGAATGACTTGAGACGTACCTCCTGGACTACATGAAAAGAGACATGGAAGAGCTCTCGGATTATGTGGCCCAGGCAGGTATGACCCTAGCCCTCAGTAGCATCCTGCCTTCGCCCAGAATGATACCACAATATAAGGACAAAATGACTGACTTCAACAATTGGCTAAGCTTCTGGTGTCATTCAAAGGGGATCCAGTATCTGTCTGCCTGGGACGACATGATTGACAAACCACGATGCTTTGCCAGAGATGGTCTGCACTTGTCGCCCCTGGGATTCAGGTTACTGGCTAAGGCTCTTGCAACTGCTATAGTGCCTTTATTAGGCAAAGTTCAAAGGCAAAACCACCACCGTAACAGGTACAAGCATGCAAAATCTGAAGGTAATGCTACTCAATGCTAGAAGTCTAAACCTCAAAATGCACTCTCTCGAGGCACTCCTAAAAATGGAGAACATCGATATCTGTGCAGTAACTGAGACCTGGTTCAAGGCTCCAGAGAGCACCCCTGCAATACCAGGCTGCAACTCTTACCACACTTTTCTGCCACCAAACCAGGACTGAAACACTAAAGGTGGAGGAGTGTCAATATTCACCAAGGATATTCACACCACCAGGCTAGTTGCCCAACACAATGCGTCTGAAATTCTCCAGGTGCAACTAACACGAGGTAAGACTGCAATCCAAATTATAGCTTGCTACAGATCCCCCACCATACCCCAAGATTCTCACTACACATTTCTAAACATACTGGAAAATATTAAGATAGAACCAAACACCCTAATACTGGGTGATTTTAACTACCCTGCCATTAACTGGGAAAACTACTCCTGTACCAACACCTTTGCCCAACGGTTCTTGGAATTCATAAATTCCAACGTCCTTGATCAACTAATCCATAGTCCCACCAGGGGGTCCAATATTCTAGACCTGATCATTACCAACATGGGAAATCGATGCTCCACACCTATGGTCACCCCCTCGTTAGTCAGGTCTGACCATAAGCTAATCACCCTTAACATCCAGATCCCACTCCCCAGTAAGGAAAAACTTCTCCAAAGCTAACTTCATACTACTCAAGTCAGAAGTGACAAACTTCATGACACCCATGCAGACGGGAACTGAAAGTTCAACTGCTGAATCCTACACTAAGGCACTGTATGAGCACATCCACTCATGCATGAATCGTGCAATCCCAAATAGAACCAAGGTGCTCTCATCCAAAAAAAGGAAGCCAATCTGGTGGTCCCCTGCCATAAACAAACTTCACAACAAAAGGAAGAAACTGTTGCAGAAAAGAGGAAAATCCCAGTAGGCAAAAAACTCCCTTACAAGCCTCAGTAAGAAACTGAGATCCCTCATAAAATCCTCCAAAGCTAGTTACAAAAATAAAATTGCCAAAGATTCCAAAGACAACCACAAGGCATTCTATAACTATGTCAAGAATCTAAATGGCAATGCTCAGATCTGCTCTGAGCTAAAACAGAATGGCATTAAATATACTGATCCCAAGGATATTGCCAATATCCTGGCAGATCGATTCAGTGCCAACTTCACCCCCTCTCACCCCCTAAATGGCCCATCTCAATACCAGAAGATTGCCAAATTCCGGTAATAATGGCTACACAGGTAAAAAATGCACTTTCCAAAGCTAAGAATACAGCATCCATGGGACCAGATGACATCCCGGGCTGTGTACTAACTACAAAATGAACTGGCACCTCTCCTAAGTGTCATGTTTAATCATAGCCTCACATCAGGATTCATGCCCACTGAGTGGCGCACAGCTACAGTTATCCCACTCCACAAGGGGGGATCCACCTTGGATCCCGGAAACTACCATCCCATCAGTCTGACAAGCCTTATCTGCAAGGCCATGGAGCATATTATCATGGAACTTATAAACAAAGACATTGGCAACCTTCAAACACTGGACCCCACCCAGTTTGGGTTCGTGAAGGGCCGATCTTGTCTCCTGAACCTGATTGACTTCTTCAAATCAGTCTCCAGAGCCATGGACAAGGGTAAAGTGGTCCACACAGCCTATCTAGACCTTGCCAAGGCCTTTGACACCACCCCCCACTCTGGAATCATAGATAAACTTACTAAACTGGGCATTAATCCCTACGTCACCCAATGGGTTGCTAACTGGCTTACTGAAAGAACCCACACTGTAAAAGTAGCTGACTCCAAATCCAGCTCCAGACAAGTGACAAGTGGAGTACCTCAGGGTTCAGTCTTGGGACCGCTCTTGTTTGGCATCTAATTCTCTGAAGTACAGGCCAACACTAAGGGACTCTGACTAACAAAGTTCACAGATGACTGCAAACTGGGAGCCATTATTGAATCCCCAAATGATGTGGATACTCTACAAAAGGGCCTTACAGAAACAGATGCTTGATGCCAGAGCCAATGCCAAGAAATGTATAGTTATTCCCTTTGGGAAAAAACATGTATCCATGAATTACCATATAGGTGGCAATACACTAAACACCGAACGTGTGATAAGAGACTTAGCGACACAGGTGGACAGTGGTCTCAGCTTCGATAACCACATTGCCACAACAGTCAGGAAATCATTCTATGTGGCACACCTCATCACTAAGGGCTTTTCATCCAGAAAAAAGGAGGTCATTGTCCCACTGTACTCATCCCTCATTAGACCCATTATAGAATACAATGCCCTGTTTGGTATGTACCTCTCAAGACATCTGCAGCAACTGGAAAGGCCGCAGAAATACCTCACTAAAAGAATCACAGGCCTAAAGCAGATGCCCTATGCTGACCATCTTAAAAAACTCCAGCTAAACTCTGTCGCATATCATCTACTCAGAGGGGATCTCTGCTTAACATACAAGGCCATGTCAAGCCCAGAGCTGTTGGACATGCTACACTTAAAGAAATCCCAATCACTCAGAGCCACACTCTCCAGGGATCCAAACCTTGTCATCACAATAAACAAAACATGCTGGAGGGATAGGTTCCTGACCCAGAGACTCCCCAGACTCTGGAATAGATTGCCCATACATGTCAAGCAGAGTGCTTCTCTGGCCCTCTTCAAAAGGAACCTTGATGATTGGATGGGAGAAAGGAAATTCACCCCGGGGATCATGTCAGTTGCCCTGCTAGACAGGGGTCCAGGGAAGCAAATAGTGTGGGAAGAAATAGCCAGGGAATTGTTATGGCTAGGCTTATATAGGCCCTAGGGCTGATAGCCTAGTACCAAACTATGAACCTATGACATCAAAAGGAGGTGTGTCCCAATATGTTTAAGTGGATTGGAGCTGAGCATGAGTTTATGTGCCATGCCACAGTGCTTAGCAGTGAAGGCATTTAAAAAAAAATAAATAGCCTGGGAAAGCAAATCATGTATAAATTACTGATAACCCTATTCCACTTACACTGGGCCATTCAAACTCCTCAGTGATGTACCTGCCAGGTGGAATGCATCATAGTTATCCAATCAGACAGGCTGCATCTACAGCAGAGCACTATAAAGTATGCATACACCCTACAATCTGCTTTTCCCCCCATACTCTGCACCATTGGAGTACAGACTTGGGAATTTTAACTGACAGAATGCTAGGGGCTGCTGCAGCTCAGCTACATCTGTATGTGTTAGAGGCTGATGTCAGTGCTGCTGCTGACAATAGGCCTGGACAGAGAAGAAGAAGAGTGTTCAGCCCCAGGGTAATCTTCCAGGAGCTACATGAGCTGGAGATTGTAGAGCACTACAGGGTGGACAAGGACATATTACAAGAACTCACCGAGCTCTGCTGCCCTCAACTCAGATGCAGAGCCAACAGAAGGAATCCAACCTAGTGGAAACAAAGGTATGTGTAGCCCTTAGAACACTAGCTACAGGTACTTTTCAAAAAACATCTGTGGACATGATGGGGGCCTCACAGGCATCTGCATCTGGGGTACTACACCAGTTGCTGGCTACCATGCAAGCACATGCCAGTAAGCACATTTATTTACCCCCTCACCCCTGAGGAGAGGGCCAGCAGTATGCATCTCTTCTACCATGTAGCACACTACCCTGTGGTACTGGGTGCCATATACTGCACTCATGTACACATCAAAGCACCGCTCAGTGAGGAGAGTAGAGTCTACATCAACCTCAAGGGGTTTCACTCTATCAACTGCCAGATCATGTGCAATGTCCAGGCCATTATCATGAGTGAGTGTGCTGGCAGCCCTGGCAGTTATCACTACTCCCATATCTGGCATGCATCACAGCTGTAACAGATGTTTGCCAGGGGGGACATCCCGTACAGCCACCTACTGGGGGATGCTGACAATGCACTGGAACCGTGGATGATGACATCCATCAGAAATGCACACACACCTACCGAAGAACACCATAATGAGGCACATGCACAAACTAGGAACATCAGAGAGCATGTGTTTGGGCTGCTCAAGTCACAGTTGCACTGCCTCAATATATCCGGCGGAGCCCTGCAGTACTCTCCAGCCACATGTGCACAGATGTCCACAGAATGTGCCATGCTAAACAATATGATCCTGTGGAAACAGCTGCGGCAGGATCATCACAGGGAAGGGACACACAGCCCCCCACCAATGCCAAGGTCCACACAGCCACACCCACAGGGGGACTCAGAGGAGGAACCCCCTGAGGCTGTCCCTGTAGACAGACGTAGGCATGCCCAGTATGTCCTGGCCTTGGCAAAGAGGCAACACATAGCACATGCAATAACCTATGGTCATAGGGACTGACACCTTTCTCCAACTCACATACATAGTAAAAAGGATGGCAGCCTAACCACAAAACCTGTACCTTACCATGTATTGGTTGTGTACTGCGTGCATCAGAGTCAGCCCTGAAACACTATCTCAACTGCTGCATTCACAAGGTAAGTCACTCTCCTTTACAACAAATGTATGAGGTACTAGACTATGGTAGCATATGTATGGACCTGTAGCATGTATGCAAGGGAATAGAGTGGCCTAATGGATACATGCAAAGAACTAACAGCTATGTGGGACAACAGATACTCTGTTCAATACTGGCTGCCCCATAGCATTACGCCACAAGGCAGCAAAACCCACTGCAGCATGTAAGGGAAATGCCAAACAGCAGGGTCATAGGACAAATGCCCGACTGTCAATGCTAGATTCCCCTACCCCCAAAACAGCCATGTTCCTATACAACTGCAGTAACAGTATGTTTGCAAGGATATAACAGCAGAGTACACAATCCCATGGCTGTCCCAAACAACCTGGCCACATGTATTATTTCCACAATATGCAGGGGTCAAAGTGTATGTCTGTCTGCTATTGATAGTGTCAGGCATTAAATTTAACTTTCTGGTGGCTCTTGTAGCTCATTGGACTATGAGTATTAGCATGGTTGATGGTGTTCATGGTTCAAAGCTAGCTATACCTACAATTTTGTATGTGAGGTACTCCTATGGTAGAAGTCTCACAGACTGTCAATATGTCGCAATCTGTTACTGGAACAAAGCTGGACAAAGCCAGAGACAATGGAGGGACATGGAGCCACAGCTATGAACATTACACTTGCTCTGAGTAACATAGAAGGTGGCTAGTATAACAGCAGGTTGTAACAAGTCAGAGGAGCAGCAGGACATAAAGGCCATAAGAAAAATGTATCAGTGCTTACAACAATTCAGTGGGCACCATTTAGTAGTATATTACCAGAAAAACACAACTGTCTGAGGAGCAGAGCAGACATATGGGGAGGAATGCTGGACATTCTGCAAAACATGTACAGTCAGAGGTGTGAAGACTGCAACCCTGTGTGTGGTGTTACATCATGTATCCCAGTCACAACATACCTACAACCACTTAGAGCAGGAAATATGGACAAAGCCATGAAGAGGAGAGGGACAAAGGCCCAAATATAGGTTCATAGGTTCATACTAGGCTATCTGCCCTAGGGCATTTATAAGCCTAGCCAGAGTGTGTTTGGCTTTCACCACCCATTTTAAATTAATTTTTCTATGCCGTTTTTCAAGGTTAGTATACTGTGCCTCTGTCTAACAGTGACACAGAAGTGATACCCGGGGTAAACCTACGATCTCCCATCCACTCATCAAGATTCCTCTTGAAGAGAGTCAATGAGGGACTCTGCCTAACCTGGACTGGGATTTTATTCAGAGTGAAGGGAGCCTCTGGGTTATGAATCTGTCCCTCCAGCATGTCCTATTTATTTCAGTGTTGAGGTTCAAGTCTCCCAAGCACGTAGCTTGATGGGATTTGGTTTTCTGAGGTGCAGCATGTCCATTAATTCTGGGTTGGACATGGCTTTATACGTCAGGCACAGATCGCCTCTGAGCAGGCGGTATGCCACTGAGTAGAGCTGGAGTTTCTTTAACCGGGCAGCATATGGCATCTGTTTGAGCCCTTTGATCCTCTTGGTGAGATACTTTTGGGGTCTTTCCAGTTGCTGCAGGTGTCTGGTAAGGTACATCCCAAAAGGGGCATTGTACTCAATTATGGGCCTGATGAGGGATGAGTAAAGAGGCACGATGACCTCCCCTGATCTAGATGTGAATCCCTTCATGATTAGGTGGGCTATATAAAATGTTTTTCTAACCACTTTGGCCACGTGGTAGACAAATGAGAGATTGATATCAACTTGGGTCCCCAGGTCCCTAATTACTTCTTCTGTACTTAATGGATTACCACCTATGTGGTAATTTGTGGGCACTTTGTTTTTGCCAAAGGGGATGACTATACACTTTTTGGCATTTAGCTTGAGGCCATGGCTCTGGCACCAGTTGTCTCTTTCTATGAGGCCCCTTTGGAGGATGCTTGTGTCGGCTGGAGAGTCGATTATGGTGCCCAGTTTGCAGTCATCTGCGAACTTGGTCAGCATCAGTCCTTCGTATTCGCCTGTACCTCTGAGAAATATATACTGAATAAGAGAGGTCCCAGGACTGAGCCTTGTGGGATGCCACTTGTAACTGGTTTGGAGTCTGACATGGCTCCAGCAATTCTAACCATGTGGGTTCTGTCCTTGAGCCAGTTTGCAACCCATTTAGTGACAGAGGGGTTTATATTTAAGCTGGTGAGCTTATCTATAATGCCCGAGTGGGGTATTGTATCGAAGGCTTTTGCGAGATCCAGGTAGGCTATGTGGACCACCTTCCCCTCGTCAATGGCCTTGGTGACTGTTTCAAAGAAATCAACCAGGTTTAAGAGGCAAGATCTGCCCTTAACAAAGGAACTGGGTAGGATCCAGTGTCTGTAGGTCCCCAATATCTTTATTTATGATGTCCATGCTGATCCTTTCCATAGCTTTGCAGACCAAGCTAGTCAGGCTTACGGGGCGATAGTTTCCAGGATCCATTGAGGCACCACCTTTGTGGAGAGGGACGACTGTTGGTGTACGCCACTCTTTGGGTACATATCCTGTAGTAAGGCTGAGATTGAACAGTAGTTTTATGTTTGGGTTTAGCTCTTCTTGGAGTTCATGTAGGACACAGCCTGGGACAGCGTCTGGTCCCATTGATGCTGTTTTTTTTGCTTTGGAGAGGGCAGCTCTTACCTGAGCATCTGAGATGTCAGGGGGGCAGCACTCTGCTGGGATAGATATTTGCCCTTTTGGTGGGGGGGGGAGAAATTTGCGCTGAACCTGTTATCTAGGATGTTGGCAATGTCTGTGGGTTTGGTGTATTTTTTGTCATTTTGGACTAATTCTGAGCATATCTGGGAATTCCCACCCAGGTTCCTAACATAATTAAAGGAAGCCTTGTGATTATCCTTAGTGTCCTGTGCAATTTTTCTCTCGAAGCTGGCCTTAGATGATTTTATGAGTGCCCATAGTTTTTTGTTAATACTGATCAGAGATGCCTTCCCTTTTTGGGATTTTGCTCTATCATGTAGTAGCTTCCTCCTTCTATTGTATAGTTTGTTTATGGCTGGGGTCCACCAGACAGGATGTCTGCCTTTGGAGGATTGGGTCTTGGTTTTATTTGGGATTGCATGATCCATGCATTCCTGAAGGTGTTCATAGAATGCATTTATAAAGGATTCTGCGGTCTGGGCTGTATTTTCCACAGGCCCGGGGGCTTTGAAGGATTCCACCTTCATTTTGAGGAGTGTGAAATTTGCTTTAGAGAAGTTTTTCACTGTGGTTTTCAGGGCAGGGGGTGGAGTCGGGATGTGAATATTCAGTGAGATTAGTTTATGGTCTGATCTTACCAGTGAGGGATACACTTCTGGTCTGGAGCATAGAGTCCCCATGTTGGTGATGATCAGGTCCAGTATGTTTTCCCCTCTTGTGGGAGTGGTAACAAGTTGTTCCATAGCATTTGAGTTTATAAATTCTAGGAACCTTTGGGCTAGGGTGTTGGAGCTAGAGTAATGCTTCCAGTCTATGTTTGGGTAGTTGAAGTCTCCAATATAATGGTGTTTGGAGAGACCTTCATATTTTCCGGTGTTCTCAGGAAGGCTGAGTGGGGTTCCTGGGTTTGGGAGGGTGGTCTGTAGCAGGCTATAAACTGGAAGGCAGTTTTTCCCACTGTTAGTTGCACATGGATAGTCTCTGATGCTTCGTGCTGTGCCACCAACCTGGAGGTGTGGGTATCTTTGACGAATATTGATATTCCCCCTCCTTTTGTGGTTCGGTCCAAGTTTTGGGGCCAAAAATCATGGTATGATGTATAACCTGGTAGTGCTGGTGTGCTCTTGGGAGCCTTGAACCAGGTTTCTGTTACTGCACAGATATCAATGTTCTCCATGCTAAGGAGAGTTTCGAGTGCATGCATCTTGAGGTTTAGACTTCTGGCGTTGAGTAGCATTACTCTTAGTTTCTTATCCCTTGTGATACCTATGGAGGTAGGTTTGTCTTTTGAGCCTTGCCTAAAAAAGGCACTATGGGGGTAGCAAGAGCCTTTGCCAATATCCGAAAGCCCAGGGGTGACAGGTGCAAGCCATCCCTAGCGAAGCATCGTGGCTTGTCGAGCATGTCATCCCAGGCTGACAGGCATTGGATCCCCTTTGAATGATACCAATACTTAAGCCAATTGTTGAAATTGAACATCTTGTCTTCATATTGTGGCATCATTCTTGGTGAGGGTAAGATGCTACTCAAGGTCAGGGTCATACCAGCCTGGGCTACATGCTCATAGAGCTCCTCTATGTCTCTTTTCATGTAGTCCAGGTAGGTACGTCTCAGGTCGTTCACACCAGCATGGACAATGACTGAGTCATATTTGTACTTGCCTTAGAGTGACCTGAGTGCTTGTGTTATGTGGCGGATCCTAGCGCCCGACAGGCAGCTCACCGTGACCCTCTCCTTGTTCAGCCTGGTGAGCGGGACGTCAGTGTGCCTGACGATAGAGTCACCTATTACAAGTGTATCAGGTGTGTTGATTAGCCTTAAGGGCTGTGACTGTTTGGCACACTGGCTTTGTGAGCTATGTGTTGCACGTGTTTTGTTTTTGGGTAGCAGTTGCTTGGGTGTCTGCTTTGGAGGTCTCTGCTGCTTAGGCAGATTTTTATTTAGAGCCTCCAAGTATGTTTTTGTGTGTTAATGTGTTTGGTTTGCTGTCATGGTAGGTCTATGTGAGACTGGAATTGTAGTGAGTGTGGTTTCCTTCTCCTCCTGACTGGTTTCGCCAGTACTGAGTTGAGAGAGCTTAGCCTCCAGTATGGCTATATGGTTGCATCTCTCACATGTGTTGGAATTTGTTGGGAGGAGGAGAGGGTTGTCTGTGTACATGAGGCAGTTGTAACATTGCCTCAAGATTCCCAGATTCACCAGCTAGACCGGAGAGGAGATTGACAACTGATCTTTGGACATGCTAGAATAGTATTGGGAATTCCTTAATAATTGAAAAAAAAGGGCCAATGGGGAACGAGGTACTCAAGGGGAGTTTGTGAGGGTGTAGTGCTTTTAATATTTTAGTGCTGACTTATATAATTACTTTAGTGAGCAAGTGCCAGGTAACTTAAATGCAATGTGTTACAGGTAACTTAAATGCAAAAACGACAAACAGTAACTTTCTTTCAAGTGAAACAAGGAAATAAGTACAGTAAGGGTCCACAGAAGCACTGAAAAGCCGCATTTTAGGTGGAATTAGCATTTCAGGGAAATAACACGCAAACAAACAACAAGTATACAAATAAAGCTAGATTCAGCAGGCCTGGATCTAGTCTATGCTACAGCAAACAAGGTGTACCAATTTCAGTAAGAAACAATTCAAATATGCAGGCACTATAAGCCTTTAACCAGAAATTTCCAGCTCAGAAGGGCAGAGCCCAGCCTCTCCTCCCACAAGAGTGCAGACCACGAACCTTCTTAATGTAAAATAACTGGCCTGAAGCCCAAGTGTTTAAACCAGAACTAATACACTTTTAGAATAACAGACACTGAGCCCTCAATCAGCAGTTCACAACTTAGAAGGATGTTAGCTACCTGCCCTGCCACCACAGTGCAGGCCACAAACCTTCCTAATGTAAAACAACTAGTCTGAAGCCCAAGTGCTTAATCCAAAAGACTTAGAATGATAGCTACACTTTAATCAAGTTACTACCAAGCAGTAATAGATACAATTGAATATTTTAATGAATGCCTGGATTAGTGCTCAAGTTATACAAACAAAGCTAGATTCAGCAGGCCTGGATCTAGTCTATGCTACAGCAAACAAGGTGTACCAATTTCAGTAAGAAGCAGTTCAAATATGCAGGCACTATAAGCCTTTAACCAGAAATTCCCAGCTCAGAAGGGCAGAGTCCAGCCTCTCCTCCCACAAGAGGATATAAGAAGAATGTTTAACTAGTGGCCAGTCAAATGTAGAAAGTGCAGAGAATAACAGGTTGTGCAGTATCATGGGTGCCCCGGTTTATAAGTCAGTAACTCAAATGTCTGTTATCAGTTCCTAAAGTCAATTTATAATGATTTGCCACTGATGTACCAGAAAATCACAATGCTATGTAAAACGTACCATACATATGATGCAAACCCTGTACAGTCTACTACAATCTGTACAGTCGCTAGGTATGAGTCATATAGTACGTTCAGCATAGAGCCGGGGAATCCCTTGGACATAATATCAGGGAGGTGCTGGACTGCTGAATCAGGTGCAGAAGATAATTGGCAGCAGCGCACAAAATCCTGGACTGGAGTACAGGTAGGTCTGGCCTGGATTCAGCTTGTAAGTATTGACAGTCACACTGTGCATGCTGCTACACTTAGCTAATTTCAGCGCATGTCTGATGCCTCATCTGCCTAAAGAACTGAGATGTAAAAATATATTTGTGCATACAGATAGCTATGTATATGTATCTGTCTCTCCCTATCCCCCTCAGACATGATTACCCTTTTCTATCACTATGTGGCACATATACATGTATATATAGATAGATAGAAAGATAGATAGATAGGTAGATAGATAGACAGATAGATAGACAGATAGATAGATAGATAGATAGATAGATAGATAGATAGATAGATAGATAGATAGATAGATAGATGGGTAATATATATATATATATATATATATATATATATATATATATATATATATATATATATAGATATCTATATAGCTACATAAAGGTGCACAGAGATGTACACCCTCCACATATACCTATATAACACAGTTACAAAATGCACACACACAGCTACATCTAAGTTGACACCCTGTGAGATATATATATATATATATATATATATATATATATATATATATATATATATATATATATATATATATATATATAGATATATATATATATATATATATATATATATATATATACATGTGTATATGTGCGTGGGGATGAACGAATGTCCACACCTACACACAGAATGTTGGCGTTAACTGCACCTACACACACAGCTGTGTGTGTAGGTGCAGTTACACACACAGCTGTTGTCTGAAGGTAAACCACCACAGCCAAATAATGACATAATCCACCCAACCACAGATCCCTGTGCCTTTGGATTCTCACACTGTAGACCGACAATGGTGACCAGGTGGTGTAATGTGCAATGCCTACAACACAGGACTTGGACAGGCCATATTGTCACTAGCCAGTTCACCTAGCAAGCTGCAAGTGCCCAGAAATGGTGACACTAGTACCTGTACATATATAACAGGGGTGTTAACAGGTACCCCACAGAAATGACACTAGTTATGATAACAGCATAAAGCAGGTTCATTCTGCAGGCCACACAGGCTGTGTAACACAAGGACACTTTGCATAGCCCCAAATACTGTGGCTGCAGCCACATGTTTCTCAAATGTAATTGGTGGAACATGCAACTTGTAGTGTAAGCTGTAGTGTGTAATAGTAGGTAGGTAGGGGTTCTAATCTCACATCAGCAACCTTGTGTGTTTATGCAGATATTTTCTGTGCAGCGTAACAGATATGCCCCTTAGGCCTATATCTCTGCAATGGTCAATACTTTTATGGTCCCTGTGACTAGCGTCCTCCACAACATCGGCCTTCCTTTCAACAGCTGCTAATATCATCCACCTTAACAGTACTGGCAGACACTCTCAAAACAGATAAGCTCCATGGCGCATGTGATAAGTACTTAGTGCTATAGTACATGCTATTAGATAGGTAGGGGCTCTTACCTCCATGCCTACCTTTCAACCCCCCCTATTGGCCTCCTTTACAAGTCCTGATTATGTCATCCACCTTAACACCACTGGCTGTCAAACTCATAACAGATAATCTCCATGGTGCATGCAGTAAGTACTTACTGCTGTAGTGTATACTACTATATAGGTAGGGGTTCTAATCTCTATAAGGGCAACTTTGTGAGTGAGTGTGTGTAAATATATCCCCTTGCAGCAGTGTGCCTATCTCACCTATCTGTATGCAATGATTATATATTTTAAGCCCCTGCGAGTAGTTGCTGTCCCTAAATAGCCCACATTTACCTAGGCATAAATGCTATCCGCCACCACCTACATTTGTAGGTACAGAACACCCAGCTGACATGTATCAAGGTTAGCATGCCTTGTCACAGAGTATGCTGTCTGCCCCATTGTCCATAACACACTGTTCTACACATACACACCTAGGTAACCATACATGTATACAGCCGTATCTTGCTGATGTCATTTTTTCACTTTGCTGCCATGCCACCCTGAGCCGCTGTTTTGTTTTCCACAGTGTAGTCACTCTGACCCCTGTAACAAAGACATACAAAGTTCTGAGAGACAGCTGTCAGTCTGAAACACTACCGCCAATCTAATATCATGCAACAAAGGTACAAACACTTTGATGTGTACTCATGACACAAAGCATACTGCACCTGTCATGGCACAAAATGAAATGTAGTGTAATGTAGTCACCCTGTGCATAGACACATATCTGCATGTCTCTCCATTGATGGTATGGATGGCAAGGATTTGGCATAGGTATTATCACAGGTGTGGTGTGGGGGTGCCAGAGGCCTAGGCTGTGCCAAACAGTCGACATTGTGTGTGTGAGTCAGGAAGGGTTGTTGGTCAGCTGGGCCATGGAGAGGTGGCGTGTGTGTCTGTTGGGGAGCTGCATGTGACAGTGATGCTTGAGTGCATGCACATACACAGTCAAGCCATGTGCAAGCCCTACACATGGGTATGTTGGATAGCTGTGGACCATACATGGCAGAATGGACAGTTCACTGTCTCTGGCCATGAACACAGGAACTGTCTCTGCCAGGAGTGGCACTGGCACCATCATGCCCAGGGTCATATGCGGTAGTAGTTGCTGACAGTGACTAGTATCTTCTGGGCCAGTGTCCCTCACAGGACAGTCTTGGACCATGTGCCCATGGCCTGCCACATTGTGGTATGGACAGCACCCTGCCTTCTGTAGTGATAGAGGTACTGCCACTATGGAAGCGTGAGTCTGCATGACTATGTGGACTCTTAGCCAGTGTTGTTGCTGACCTACAGCCACGTATCCGATGCCCTACTCCCACCACATGTCCTAGCACAGACAATGTGCGATCAAGGACTGACAATGTCTCACCTCACCATCTGTCCACTACATCAGTGAAACAATGCATGGCATCACCAATGTGGTAGAGGGATCACGGATGTCAAAAAGTGATGCATCCATGACCCTGAACATTGATCCGGTGTTGTGTTCAGAACATGCCCGTGCCTCCATGATGGACCAAAACATGCGCCGAGTGACCCATGATGTGACAGCTGTGATAGGTGGTGGATGAACAGCTGTCCTCCTTTGAGCACCCCTGTCAGTATTCCTGTGTAGAACCTCACCAGGTCTCTGGCTATGGCTAGTGTCTACACTTCCTGATGCCATCGATGGCCACTCACCTGTTCGATGGCACCACACTCTGACTGTCCAATATCTGTGGCCGCAGGAGATTGGGTATGTATGGACATACTGACTGTGTGTGGGAACACTGGGAGAGCAAGTGGGATGTCAACCTATGAGACATATTCAGCCCCCAACAACTCCCACCTGTGCCTCACTATGGTCATCATCATCATCAGAGTCTGATGAGACACTGACATCAGGTTGTGATGGGGACACACTCCAACACCCATTGTCACCCGTGAGGAAGAAGACAAAACAAGTACATTACTACCTGCACTATTATGTATGGTGATACACACACACACACACACACACACACACACACACACACACACACACACACACACACACACACACACACACACACACACACATACAGGTGAGGAGCCACAACCGCATTACACATACACCATCTTATTTCTGATCCTAAGCACAACACACAAGTAGACTACAACATACACAGACAAGACAGGCCCTTTTTTCACATACACTGCAGCTACAACCAGTTAATGTTACCAGTACTATACACCTGTGAGATAAACAATATGCCAGTGTACTTGATAGACCTATACATAAAACACAGTGCTCCTGTCTTGAGCATACTATTGCCCCCTGTATAGCAGACTGCATAGACCTTCACAAAAATAAGTGCAAATATTTTACATTTCCTGCAAATGCACTACTATGATTACCGAGTCAAGGTACTTTAGTTAACCCCTCCAAAACTGAACATAGACGTATTGTAAGCTGGTTAAGCATATCAGTTGTGTCTACAACAAAATGGCAGCCCTTAACATTCTTAGGGTATATATATATATATATATATATATATATATATATATATATATATATATATATAATCCATAAAAAAAACAGTATCACACTTACCGGGTACAAGACATTGGACTCCACCCACAGCTGATGTACCCATGGAAATGTGAGGGAGAGGTATCATCAGCAATACCAAATGTGGCATTGTTACAGGATAATATGTGCATGTATCAAAATGTACAGTAGGTACTGTGATACTGCCTACATTGCTGACATTCTGACTGTGTGTGCACAAGTGTGCATTAAAAACAACCCCCCCCATGCAGATTGACCTGACATCCATGTATGCAGAGGCTGCCACAATGACTGATACAGTATTACAGTAATGAACACAGGAGGCTTACCTGGATGCTCCTCTGCTCCACAATGTATGGAGTGATGGATGCTTGGGAGCTGGTGGTTGATCCTAGGTTCACCAAGAATTCCTGTGTCTGAGAGTGGTTGTTCTGCTGCAGTCCATCCACCAGTGGCAGCATGGTTCCTGGCCACAGCAGAGTCCCTTTGCCATGCAGCATTTATCATATCTGTTGCCCGGTGTCGGACCTGCTCGTAGCTTCCATCCTGTAGCCCTGCTTGGTTGACTGATGTGATGAGGTCAGCCCACAGTGCTGCATGTTGTTCACGATTCTGGTGACTCCTGGGTGGCAGAATATTATGATGATGTCTGAGGCCATCCAGGATAATATTATTTTCAGCAGTTGAAAATGGCGGGTGCCTCTGTCTATACAACCTGTATGAAAGACAAGAAGAGGGGAAAACATAACAGGACCACATACATTGCTATCCACTATGTACAGGCTGTGCACATCCAAATTAGCCTGCAGTATCCACTGGAGCAGTCTCTCACATCAGACCTCACCGTCTATCAATACAGCATGTATGTGACTATCAGCAACATAGTAGCAATACTAGCTATGTCCCCTGTGTGCCATGATGGAGTGTGCTCTATGTCTCCACTCCCATCAATGCTGTCTATTGTGGTGTATCCCCAATGAGCAACATCCCAGTACAATGCCATACAGCCAGTGGCAGACAAATAGGTGTGTGCTGTTACAAGTATATGGGGACAAAATGTAAATCAGACACAGCATTTAACAAACTGAGCTACTGAGCCACTGCTAATGATTGACTGACTGATATTTGTATAGAGCTCACCTGGAATCAAAATATGACCTTGTAATTGTAGTACAGTTTTATACAAGACTGAGTGACAGTTGAACACACATGCATAAGATTCATATATGACAGACATACTAGGTAAACTGTACATTAATACATAAAATGCAGGTGCACACAATAAACTCTTAGTGGGTGGGAATATCTGTGACCTGTACAAACCATATCAGAGTATTGGGTTGTCTCTCTGACCCCTATACAGTTGCAGATAGTATATTTGCAGTCTACAGCTATTACAGTTTTATACTTGCCTGCAGCACTGTAGCTCAGAGCAGGAATGCATACAACTGAAATGCAATGGTTAATACAAAACAATCCTGATATACACAATATACCTTGGGTGTTCCTGGTATTGTTTCAGATGTTAGTGCCCAGAATTTCATAATGCATATATCTTGTAGTACAGTTCTAAATCTACAGTTTAGCATGACACTTCTTCTTAGCTAACCTTGAATCAGTTAGTGGTATTCTTTGTGTTGTTATTTCAGAGCAGCTGTTATACTCAATTTCATGACCGACAGCTCTACTTACACACATATTGCACAACACAGCTTTATTAGGGGTACCTTCATGCAGTTATTGTCATATTTTCAAGTCATTATTAAACATTTGGGGTAATGCAGGCATTGCAATACAGCTGCAATTCCACAATTATTGCAGTAGAATCTTTATTTCATTAACATTGTCAGGTTTAATGGTTTAATCTTTATTGCATTATACTTTGCAGTCAACAATTATTGCAGTACAGCCCTATGTCCACATTCATTGCATCATACAAATCTGTACAGTATGTACCTACTTACAGTGACTGAGTTACTCTATCTTGTGCATTTGACTATAGATTCCAAATGAATCTGTACTCATCACACTCATGGTGCAACCTGGCCAGGCACCCTGCATGGGCCTCTAGGTTGTGAGCTCTCTCCTCTGCAGCTGCAGGGAGAGAAGCACACCATTATGCATACCTGATTATCACACATTCAGATTAGGTATTGGTAAAATAATGTTAACAGTACATACAAACTTGTGGGACATTCCTGTCCTGAGTATCCAGGACCCTGGTGTCCAGAAGTCCCCTCTTCTGCTGCTTCAGATCATTGAAATGGTGATGGACCTGCTCACTTGTGTGGGGGATACCTGTTGCACCGGTGAGATCACATGCAGCCAGTCCCAGGCCTCTGACTTGTACTCCGATCCCTGGTACTGACCCTGCAGCAGCCAGACATCATGGTATTTCACTAGAAGTCCAGCCATAACCCTGGACTCCAGAATGACCCACCACTGTGCCCAGAAGTGCGCACCCTCTCCAACACCTGCCATAGTTCCTGCATGGTACAATTTCCAACAGGTTATGCTACATTCCTGCCTGTTGCACTTAAATAAGCCTGTTTCCCACCCTTGCACATCATTGGGTTATTTTTCAAAATGCAGCCAATCCCTTGGCAGCAGTCAAACTGGTTTAGCTGAGATTAGCAGTGTTTAAACTGTCAATGCTTAGCAATGCTTAGTGGTGCACAAACTAGCTTAGCTGAGCTGAACAGTGCTTAGACTAGCAAATGTTGAATAGTGCTTCGCACTGCTTAGCAATGTGCAAAACAGCTAAGCTGTGCTAAAATGTTCCTTGTTTAAGCAATGCTTGGCAAGGCTTAGCTGTGCTTAGCAGAGCTTAGCTGAGTGCATCAAAGCAGGATTTCAAAATAATTGGCATAATTTGTATTTGCAAAATAAGTGCTTAACAATCTGTCTGTGTATTTAAATCCTGTACCTACTGCACATAAGGCTGTCACTCTAACCATTTGGCTACATGGACATGTAGAATTCTGCTATACTTTTACATATACCTCTCTACTATGTTTAAACACTGCTGAGCACCACAGTGCACCATACAAACCCACTCAGCTATGCTTAAATTTGACCTTTGCATTCATAAGTAAAGGTATCCGGTTTCTATTTTTAGATGTCTAGCAGGTGTCAATTGCCACGCTCTCAGCAGTGCAAACATAAAAACTAAAAGAAAAAAGAAATTTAATACATATAGATACATTGATATACTGCACTTTCACAGTGCAAGGGGGTGTCTTACTCATCTCCAGACAGAGTAACACACTCCCTACACTGATTCAATAACAATGTTACACAGGTCGCCCTCAGTAACGTGCCTTCATTAATGTGCACTGCCAAGGGGATACCACGTATACGACCACAGTACCTTCCATGTAGGCTTTACACTGTGCCTACATGGATTTTATTAAATCTGGGGGTATGTATAATTTTGTTATTCAGTCACTGTAGCTAGACAGCACATGCATATAAGTACTGAGTATATGCAAGAACAGTGCTATTTTGTGCAGTCAGCCAGAGTGAATGTAGTCAGAAATGAAGCTGAACATGCTAGTGTGTTTGAAGTAATGTGTGAATCAGTTAGCCTAAATGCATGTTCTAATTACAGTTCCTGACAATGTTTATGTACAATAAATATCTTGAACCTATACACCACTTCATGATCTCTTTTAAATGTATGAGACAAGCAACATGGTGCCAGAATGGGATCCAAAGTTAAAGAAACACACAAGCCATGGGGCACACAGTTAAAAGTGGAGGAAAATACCACAGTGAACTTGCAAATAGGTGAGCAGTTATTCAAAGGCACTTAACTCGTTTAACTGATTTTTTCAGTCACTGAATGCATGACAAAGCATTCTAAAGGTTTGAAATAATTATCGAGATAAATGAAATGCCTGAAATTGAGACATACTGATAAAAGTATTCAACATAAATACAAAAGTGTTCAAAATAATTTCTAAAGTGTTAAAATGTATGAAAGGGCTAAAATGGCCATATTTTTTCATAAAGTACTACTTTTTCACATTAATTAGAGCTATTTGAAGTGTCCAAAGCTTCTGGAATGTTTACAGTGTATTCAGTGTCAAAGTGAAGCCTTTTCAAAGTAATTGTTGTGCATTCGAACATAATTACAAGTACCTGGTCTATGCTTATGTTTAAACGTATTTTGTTGTTTTGGTAGAGGGATTTTCCAGGTCTGAATCATTGGTATTTGATAATAATATTACTGAGAATTGGCAAGTGTTTAAACAGTAATATGATGTTTTCATACAGGCTGCATTTTCTGATAAAGATACATGTATGAAGACATTCATACTTCTTCATTTATCAGGCTCAGAAGCCATCGAGAGGGAACGCTCACTTGTGTATGCAACTGCCATGAATGGAGGGGAGGTGAAAACTGCCATACTGTGATACAGGCTGAAACACAGGAAGACCTTGTGCACTTAAAATGTAAATTTAGAGAAATGTGTAACCCTTAAATGAATATTACAATGGAAAGGCACATATTTTACATGAGAAATCAGAAGCCTGGTGAAACTATAGCAGCGTATATTACTGACTTGAGAAATAAAGCAAAAATCTGCAGATTTGGTGATTTGCAAGATGAGTTGATAAAAGACAGATGTGTGTGGTGTTAATGATGCAGTGAAAAAGATTTTGTTTTGATGCAGTGATTTAACATTAAACAAAGCCATAGAGATTTGTCAAATATATGAGCTTACAGAAAAACACACACATATGCTTATGAATGAGAAAAATGTGCTTGCAGTATCTAACAGTTTGAATTTCTATACCTTGCAGATGCTTTGTCAAGAGCACCTAGACAAGCTACAGAACAGCATGGAAATAAGAAAGTAGATTTTTAAATCATGGAAGTCAGAATTTTTTCCTCATCACATCTTGATGAATTCAGAAATCACACAGCTGTTCTGTAGCTTGTCTAGGTGCTCTTGACAAAGCATCTGCAAGGTATAGAAATTCACACAGTTAGATACTCAAGCACATTTTTCTCATTCACCCTGTTCTTCAAAGACTGAAACATTTTTATCAGTCAAGGATGGCCAGTGTGAGAAACCAGTCTACCACTTGACATACAGAAATATTTTCCTTACTGAGACAAGCTCACAATGGAAGATAGAATCATCATGAAAGGTCCTAAAGTGGTAATTCCCTCATCATTTCATCAGGAATATATCAAAATCTTGCATTGTGGTCAGCTGGATGCAGATTCAACCAAAATAAGGACAACAGGCATAGTATTTTGGCCTTCTATGTCAAAAGATATAGAGAAGGAAACTCTAGCATGTTCTATTTGCAATGGTACTAAATCACACCACCAGAAAGAATCACTTCAGCTAAACTAGATTCCTGAACTATTTTGGTCGGCAATTGCTAATGATATTTTTGAATGGAATGGTCAGCATTACTTAGTGTTAGTAGACTCTTACTCAAAGTGGTGCAAAATTGACTTGCTTCCTAACTTAATGTCCAGTACTGTCATTACGAAATTGAAGACACATTTTTCGGTCCATGGTAGTCTGTGCAAAGTCATTTCTGACAGTGGTGCACAGTTTGCAAGTCAGCAGTTCAAGAAATTTGCTGAGTCTTGGGACATTGTCCATAATACTTGGAGCCCTAAGTATCGACACTCCAATGGATTAATTGAGTGTGCAGTTCAAAGTGCAAAACATTTATCTGAGAAATCCAAGAGAGACAATACCAATGCTTTTCTTAACCTACTTAATCTCAGAAACATTCCTCAAGATAATTTGCTTGGTTCACCTGCTCAGAGATTAATGTCTAGACAGACATGAACAACCTTGCCAATCAGTAAACGACTATTGATTCCAAATGCTAAAAACAACAGAGTGGTCAAGACTCAACTTTTGAAAAAAGACAGTCACAAAAGTTGTTCTAAGATAAATCTATCAAACCTCTTAGACCATTAAGACAAAGACAAACATCCAAAGGACATGACCGAGTGGACATTATCAAAAAGATTTGTGAAGAACCGAGATCTTATATTGTACAATCAGAATGGATGGATTTCAGAAGGAACCTAAGACATATACTTCCAGTTTCTGAACCAGTGACACTGCAGATTGCCTGTGACAAACACTGTATTTCTCAGAGTGGCCTTACACCTGTTCCAATTTCAGGAGGCAGCATACTTACCTCAAATAATAATCTTGATGCAATCCCCAAAGTTCCTATTGATAAGAATTCCTCAGAAACTGTTCCTGTTGCAAAATCCAGTCAAAGCTCTTATGTAACCAGATTAGGTAAAATTTCCATACCCATTCCAAAATGCACAGCGACTTGGACTTTAATTCTGATTTGTCATTAATGTTGAGATGTTATCTAGCATGTAGATTGTATGCTTCTCCTATTGCATGTCAAGCAAATCAAAGAGGGAGGATGTAGATAATTATGTGTAATGTTCCTATTCAGCTAGATAGCACATACATATAAGTACTGAGCATGTGCAAGAACAATGCCATTTTGTACAGTCAGCCAGAGTGAATGCAGTCATGAATGGAGATGCACGTGCGAGTGTGTTTGAAGTAATGTGTGAATCAGTTAGCCTAAATGCATGTTCTAATTACAGTTCCTGACAACGTTTATGTACAATAAATATCTTGAGCCCATACAACACTTCATCATCTCTTTTGAATGCATGAGACAAGCGACAGATATGAAAGCTTGTTGAATGATACCTTATAGGGTATGTATGGAAACTACAGACCCATAAGTCTAACTAGTTTTATATGTAAAGCCATGGAAAGAATTATCATGGAGATGATCAGTAGAGATATAGTAAACCTCCAGACACTGGACCCAACCCAGTTTGGTTTTGTCAAGGGCAGATTATGCCTACTCAACCTGGTGGGCTTCTTTGAGAAGGTCACCAAAGCAATGGATGAGGGAAAACTCATTCACACTGTCTACCTTGACTGCACCAAGGCATTTGACACAATACTCCACTCGGGCATTGCTGACAAACTCAAGAGGTTAAGTACAAACCCATATGTCACTCAATGGATAGCCAACTGGCTCACAGACAGGACCCAGGAAGTTATAATTGGGGACTCCACCTCTACAAAGAGGCCATCACTTCTCAGAAGTCAAGGTAAATATTAGTGGTCTGTGGCTGACTAAATTTGCAGATGATTGCAAATTAGGAGCTGTCATTAAATCTCACACTGACACAAATATTCTCCAAGATGAGCTGATACAGACAAATAACTGGTGTCAGAGCCATGGACTAAAACTAAATACCAAGAAATTAATAATTGTATCCTTTGGGAAAACAAAGGTATGGCATCTAAGTCCAAGGAAGTCACTGTTCCACTGTATTCAGCATTCATTAGACCTATCATTGAGTACAATGCACACTTTGGTATGTACCTAACCAGGCATATCTAACAACTGGGAACCACAAGAACAAGCCGTGAACGACTCCAGGCAGTCAAAAAAAGGTTTATTTAAGTGCTTTTCATCAGTTTAATAAGCTGACTTCTTCAGAACATAAAACAAAGACCACTGACAGTTTGATCCTTATAAAGGCGTAACCCTCATTAAGGTATTCAAGCAGTAATTCAATTAGTCTAATTAACATGAAGTAAATTGAATTTTAAAAAGAGAATAGATGAATTTAAAAAGGAACTGTTTAAAAAGACAGTAACCGATTAATGGTAGCAAACTGAACAACCTTGTAGGTGTGCCTACAACACAAATACATAAAACAATCTGTTGATGTGAAAGTGAATCCTGTGGAATGTGTTGCTTGTTGCAACCTTTAATAAACTACTATACCACAGTAATGTTGACTTTTATACAGCTTTAGAACCTTAGTTTTATTTTGTTTTATTTTACTGTTAAATCAAGGTTCTAAAGCTACCCATGTCGTTGTGTATAAGGTAAAAACCTCAAATACCCCAAAAGTTGTTGTAAGTTTTAAAAAACACGTTAGAAAACATGGTAAAAAATCAGTTTATAAACTAGCTTAGAAAGAAAAGCTAATGTCGTATTATTTTTATGTTTTTATATATTTATGTGTAATTGTAGAACAATAAGTAAGTATACTACAATATTTGATGATACTGAAAACTGCTACTAAGAGTTAATATTACTTAAATTAATGCTTAATGTTAATTAAAATAATATTCGCACAGCAGATTTTAAAAACATAACAAAAGGTTAAAAACACACGGTTGTTTGTATGTGATGGTACTACAAAAAGCGCTACAAAGAGTGTATGAAAAGTGTGTTAAATACATGAAGGTGTGTAAATGTCACACATACCACATATACTTGATGAATTTCAAATGATATTTTTTGAGTAATGTTATATTATAATAATTTTTAATAATTTTTATAATTTTTAATAATAATTGTTTATTTTTATGTATTGTATTAATGATTTAAATTATTTATGATAAGTTAGACATACCTAATGTCGTGAAAATCGTGATCAATTAGTTTTAATGAATTCATAATCACGTTTGATGGAACTAACTAGTTCACGAAAATAATCATAACAGACATGAAAACATAACAGACATTAAACCCATAAAAGACCTGAAAAACACATAATACATGTATGCATAATAAACAGAAAATGTATATATACACATAGATGTAGATTCCATAAAGGGGGTGTGTGTCAAGTGACAATATCTTCATCTTTTCAAACTAATTAATTTTAATAGGCTTCCAATTGAACAAGTCTCATTCAGTCCTGGGAAGCTGTGTGCATTTAGTTTTACCTGTCATTTCAGTTCCAATTCTTCCAGTTTCAGATTTCTGGGACCCCCTCTCGGGTCGATTTTTACATGGTCAATCGCCATGAACCTGAAACTGTGATTTGGATGACCTGCCGTATGTTTAGCAAGTGCGTTCTCGAGTTTCCCCTTTTTGATGGCATACAGATGTTCATACATCCTTTCACGTAGTCTTCTTTCAGTCTTACCAACGTAAAATGCTAAACAGGATGTACACTTAGCTAAATAAGTAATATGGTTAGTGTTACAATCAAATTTATTCCTTAACCTAAATTTTTGTTTGTTCAGAATAAAAGAATTACCCTCCTGGACGTGTTTACAATAATTACAATTGTGACATTTATACATTCCAGGGCATCTCACTATGGGTACATCATGTTTTTCTAACAAGTTTTTGATGTTTAGCCCTTTCCTGTAAACAATCATAGGGTAGTCACCTAGTTTTTCAAATAGGTCAGGTTGTATTTTAAACAAGTCCCAGTTTTTCTTCAATATAGATGAACACAAGGTGCTTTTTATATTAAAGGTAGTAATGAATTTAACAGTGCTTAGCTCATTGTTTAATTGGCCACTAGTTGGAACATTACTCCCTTCTTGGTCACATAAGTTCTTGTCGACCAAGATGACACTGTTGTCGTTGGTCAAATTTTTAGTGTTGGTCTTCAGGAGGGGTAAATACACCTTATTGTGTCTTTTATCCATTACTTCCTGGACTATTGGGTAAAGGAAAGTTACCGGGTAGCCTCTATGTATAAACATTTCCCGTATGTAAGCACATTCCTGTTTAAAATCCTCGTCCAGGCTGACCATTCTGGAAGCTCTTACCAACTGCCCCTTCACAACAGATTTCTTCTGATAGTGAGGGTGGCAGCTGGTGTAGTGGAGGAAAGTGTTAGAGTATGTTGGTTTCCTAAAAATGTTTGCAATAAACAAGTTTAAGTTGTAGTTCTTACTAAGATGGATGTCAAGGTAGTCGATACTGTCACAATTAAACGTGTGAGTAAATTGCAAAAACTCAGTAGTGTGGTTGAAGTAGTCAATAATTTGATTACTGACATATTCGCTGCCTTTAAGTAAAATGAAAATGTCGTCCAGAAACCTTGTGTAGTATACAAAGGACTCAAAGTACAAGTTTCCTTTAAAGACAAACTCAGATTCCCAGTACGCCATAACCAATTTAGCCACACTTCCTCCACAAGGTGATCCCATGGCAACACCTATTTTTTGCAAGTAGAATTCTTCACAGTGGCAAAAATAGTTGTTTGTTAAAACTAAATCCAACAGGACAGAGACTAAATCTGTTTCCCTGGTGGGAGCTTTATGTTTCTCAAGCATAAGTCCCACCCATTCTAATGCTACCTCATGGGGAATGCTAGTGTAAAGGTCTTTTACATCGATTGTGAGGAAGTTGTAGCTTTTATCAAAAGGCAAGGTGTCAATATTTTTCAAAAAGGTCCAAGAATCTTTGCAAATTTGAGTCTCCTTAACCAAGTATTTTTGTAAAATTGCATCCAATACCTTAGCACAAGAGTAAGAAAGAGATCCCCTACTATCTACCAAAGGTCTAAGTGGTGGATTCTCAATACTCTTGTGTATTTTAGGGATACCAAAGATACTTGGATATCTAGGAAATGACGTTACTAAGTAGTTGTATGTCTTTTGGTCTATTAGGGCATCAATAAACAAATCCTCAATGCAGTTTCTAATGATGCTGTAAGCCCTATTTACCTCACTATGTGAACTGTGTTCATATGCTTCGGTGTTTAGTAATGTGTACATTCTGTCATGGTAGTCACTCATGTTGAAAACAACTAATCCACCCCCCTTGTCAGGTTTACAAAACCTAAGCCGTTGGGTGGTAAGGAAGGACATTATTTCCCTTTTATCATTGTTCAAGTTGGTAAGTGTGGACCTATTGTCTCTATAGGTATTCATGTGTCTTATGTCCAGTTCACAACATTTCTCGAACAAGTCAAGAGCAGGATGTAATGGGGGGTTGTAAGTACTAGGAACATGGAGACTATCAGACAGACGAAACACGTCACCCATCAAAACGTGGAGATTAAGTTTCCTAACAAACAATTTGATATCCAAAATTGTGTTAGTCATGTCCCATTGTTTAGATGGGACAAAAGTAAGTCCTTTAGATAATAGGTCAACTGTTTCAGACCCAATTTCTATGTCACTAAAGTTATACACTTTAAAATCACCCCTAGTGTTTAAGATAATAGAAGGTACTAGTTTACTACTCTCCAATGGGGCAGACTCATAAGCACCGCAACTAGACTCATTTAAAGTGGTGTCAAATTGCTACGGTTCTATAGTACTCGTGCTTAACTCAAGGACAGTCTCAGTAATGTCCAAAACAGTGTCAGAAGCATTATGACCATCAGTTGAGATTGACAATAAATCCATAACAGGTCGAGGGTTTATTTCCTGTAAACATTGTAGACCCGTTTGTCTTTTACAACATTCTGTTGGTAGTTCTTCTGCTTCGGTTTGGCCCCGGTGAAGGGGCCCTGCTGAAAATTTGGGTCTCGTGCCTGTTGTCTGTCAGGTTGAGCACTTCGAAGTCTATTACACCATGGGGTACACCTACCCCCTTGTCCTTGTTGGTTAGATGGCCCTAGGTTGAAACTGATATTGTTGGACTCGAAGTCATTAACAAGGTCACAAGGTCCTTGTTGAACGACATTCAGGTCCTTATTATATTGGTAAGATTTTTTAGGGTTTACCATTCCCTTTCCCCAAACTTGGGCTACAGGTGGGATGGGGTAGGCAGTTCCTGAACCATATGCTTTAATGTCCCTATCGAGTTTTTTGATTTTATTAGACTCCAGTTTAGACATATACTGGTCAATACTATTAAATATACAGTCGTAATCGTATTTGTATCTACCAAATTCGTATTGAGTTTGTATACTAGTGTCCAAATCTGTTACAAACCTCGACAGGTCAATGACAGAGTTTTTGTAGTGCTTAATAATAGTCTCAATTAGTTCAAAACCTTGTCTGTCAAATAAAGATACCAAGTCTTTATGGAAGGTAGACCCATTTTCCAAACCAGTAGGGTAAGATACCCGTCTCAAACCTTTGGGGACTACCTTTCTAGATAGACATTCTTGAAAATAGGAAATTTCCAACTGGAGCTTTTTAAGTTTAACTAAACATGAATCAAAAAGTTTAAGTTTATTGCCTATTAAATCATCGTCTTCTTCCATTAGCTCCCTTCTGTTTCCATTAGGCTCAGCATTGTAGACACTATTTAAACAAAAACCATTCTCTAACCAAGTTGTAAAAGAAGAGGTTAGTGTGGTACCTTTAAGTTTTGGCAGTCCACTCCTAGATGGACCAGGAAGTTGCCTCGGTGCTTCCTCATGAGAGCCTTCAGGCTCAGCAACTCTGGAAGGCAGTAGTACTTCATTTGGACGTCCCAAATGTCTTATAGGTACACTCTGGTTTGAATTAAATCCGTTTAAATCCACTCCATCGATACTGTCACCATGTGTCACCATGTTTGGTGTTAAAATGTGATTAATTCCACGTAAAGGAAGCGTTTTGTGGCTTCTGTTGATGCTGGAGCCCACCTCAGGCATTCCAACAGCGTTACTGCAACCTCGTCCGAAAACAGCATTGGATAGTTCCTCTCCGTCGTTAGCGTGAATCCTCTCAGCTGACACTCCATCCACGCTAGATTGAGGGAGAGTGAGCATCCCTTCTACCTCGTTGCTAGTTTGCCACCTCACTGACTCTGATAGAGACAGTACCGTTTGCTGTAGACCACGTTGGTCTAAGTCTAACTTGTCAAGCCTCAAAAAAATACCATCAAGTTTGGATGCAACGACATCCCAGGAACTGCCCATAGATGGGATGAGGTTGACATCCGTGTTGTTGTCAGCAGCTGAGTTGTTGAACAACACCCCTGGAGTATCCAGAGGGTTAAACTGACTGTCTGTTCCGCTCACGCCCGATGCCATGTAACTAAGAATCCAAAAAATACGAAGCCAAACTCAGAACCACAAGAACAAGCCGTGAACGACTCCAGGCAGTCAAAAAAAGGTTTATTTAAGCGCTTTTCGTCAGTTTAATAAGCTGACTTCTTCAGAACATAAAACAAAGACCATGGACAGTTTGATCCTTATAAAGGCATAACCCACATTAAGGTATTCAAGCAGTAATTCAGTTAGTCTAATTAACATGAAGTAAATTGAATTTTAAAAAGAGAATGGATGAATTTAAAAAGGAACTGTTTAAAAAGACAGTCACCGATTAATGGTAGCAAACTGAACAACCTTGTAGGTGTGCCTACAACACAAATACATAAAACAATCTGTTGATGTGAAAGTGAATCCTGTGGAATGTGTTGCTTGTTGCAACCTTTAATAAACTACTATACCACAGTAATGTTGACTTTTATACAGCTTTAGAACCTTAGTTTTATTTTGTTTTATTTTACTGTTAAATCAAGGTTCTAAAGCTATCTATATCGTTGTGTATAAGGTAAAAACCTCAAATACCCCAAAAGTTGTTGTAAGTTTTAAAAAACACGTTAGAAAACATGGTAAAAAATCAGTTTATAAACTAGTTTAGAAAGAAAAATTAATGTCATATTATTTTTATGTTTTTATATATTTATGTGTAATTGTAGAACAATAAGTAAGTATACTACAATATTTGATGATACTGAAAATTGCTACTAAGAGTTAATATTACTTAAATTAATGCTTAATGTTAATTAAAATAATATTCGCACAGCAGATTTTAAAAACATAACAAAAGGTTAAAAACACACGGTTGTTTGTATGTGATGGTACTACAAAAAGCACTACAAAGAGTGTATGAAAAGTGTGTTAAATACATGAAGGTGTGTAAATGTCACACATACCACATATACTTGATGAATTTCACTGTCACCTAACAACTGGGACATCCACAGAGGTTCCTCACTAAAATAATACAGGGTGTAAATAATATGTCTTATACAGACCGCCTCAAGGCCCTATCCTGGTATTCTGTCTCTTACAGGCTTTTGAGGGGAGATCTATGCCTGGCATACAGGGCATTGTAAGACCCCACTCCGATGGACCCCCTGCATATCCACAAAAAAAACAAAAAAAAAACAGTAGCAGAATTACCCACTTTAAAGACTTAAACCATGTCTGTGATATAAATAGGAACTGCTGGAGAGATAGGTGTGTATCCTAGAAACTACCCTATCTATGGAACAGGCTCCCCATCCATGTGAAGCAGAGTTCCTCCCAATCCCAATTTAAGTGCAACTTGGACAATTGGATGGGAAACTGGAAATTCATCCCTGGTGTGGCACCTATGTCTCTATTGCAAACAGGTAACCTGTAAATGGTTCATCTCCCAGGCCCATGCTTATACTTATCAAGGGTATCAGAACTTGTCAGAGACTTGGGATGCACGGCTAGGCTAAAAAAGGCCCTTGTGGTCATTAGCCTAGTAAACACCTATGAACCCATAGTGACTGTGCAGAGCAGATGAGTATTGCACCATCTGCATATAGAACAAGAGTTGCTTGCTGAGAAGCACTATGGAGATTGATGATGAATATGTTAAAAAGGAGAGGCCAGAGTATCGCACCTTAGTAACCCCAACTGTAACTGGCAAGAATGTTGAGTGGTATTGCTTCTACTTATCTGCTTCTTGCCTATTTGACAGATAAGTATGAAACCAGGATAGAGCTGATTTGCTTAGACCAAGAGATGCTAATTCATTCAATAGTGTCTGATGCAATACTGTGTCAAAGCCTTTTGACAGGTTGAGAACATTTTTTCATTATGCCCTCTCCCCCCATGTGGGAGCCATATGAATTCTGTTATAGCTGTCTTTCAGTGGTGCATGTGTGCTTCGGTGTATACGCAACCCTCAACCAAGCAACATACCACTTGATGCATAGGCCTCACCAATGTTCTTCATGCTGAAATTGTAGTGAACCAGGCTGCCTGCCTTCTTCTAGGATGAACAAGCTGACATTGGCCGCTCAGTCCCATCCTTCCCTTCCTGATCACTGTATGACCTATGCAGCTAACCAAACATTGGTCATCTGGGGTACAATCAGCATTTTTTCCTTTTATACCATGGGATTGTGGGTAGCAATGGTCTCATCTTGAGTATAGGTTTTAAACGTATCTGCTCATTTAAGCCAGTGAGTCTTGTCTGAATCCAGTTTGTTAGTCCATTTGTACTCATAAGATTTAGTAAAAAAATCAAATCATCCTCTTTTATTTTTTGTTCTCATATACTGACATAAAGCAATATGCATAAGATTTAGAAAAGGGACATGACTCATTTTTTATATGTCATCACTGTATATATCTATTTAGATAATCTTATTTTTGCATCCAATGACAAGAAATAAATATACTCTGGATACTGATACTGACTGTCATACAAATATATCCGTTATTCAGCTATATGCATTGTGTGTAAAGCAGAGTAAATGGCAAATCCAATAGACCATTTAGGGAGAGGATTACTGAATATCTCGCTGAGATCAGAAGGAAGATCAAAAAGCTGGTGTCTACAAATGCTTTACATAAACACACTGGTGCCATAGGTACCACAGATGAGTTTCAGTTCACGGTACTACAGGTAGCATATGACAATAATATAAAAGGTAATTAGATTTCCTTTACAGACTCTGTTGTTCCATGAGCTGATAAAATTTGTTTTGTTAGATAGTAAAACTAAGCTTGCCTCTACAGCTGAAAAACTTTTGTTCACTGAAGAATATGAATTGGCTAATCAATTTCTTTCAAAAGTTCCCTCAATGTTTAGTGTCACATGGTATATGTACAAGGGTACCATGTCGCTGCACAAATGCTATGAGTTTACTGTTCATTGGATGATTATTTTGTTTCTGTTGATTCCAGTAGGAAAATAATTACAGTGGGCTGGATCTTTACCATGGCACACTGATGATATCTTGCCTGAATGTGATGGGTCCAGTCTTTACTAGAATAACTCCTCATTACGTACATCTGATGTACTGCTAGCTATTTTAAAGGAGGCATTGTTTATTCCCATGCTTAAAATGGCAGGTTTCAGTTTTGACAACCTGAGTAATTATCAATTTAGTTTGTAACCTATGTTTGTTGTTAAAGTTCTCAAGCAGATGATAATGTTTAACTGGAATTTCATCTTAAGAGTAACAATATCTATGACCATTACATTCTGGTTTCTGATTTACAGATAGTAATGAAATGCCCCTGATGTGGGTCTTTAATAATTTCCTCATAGTGATGGATCAATGTGCCTTTATCCAGCTTTTGTCTGAAAAGAGCTTTCATCAGCATGATTGATCTCAAAAGCCTTTAAGACTGACTCCAGTGTTTAGGTTTCTATTAATTAGAAGGGTGTACCTGGACTGATTTGTTTAGTATCTGTCCAAATGAATACAGACAGTAATTTTAAAGGTTAATTCCTCTTCTACTTACTGTCTTGTTTGTTGGGTTTCTTGTGGTTAAATTTTGGGTCACTTGTTCATAGGTAGGTACTAGGCTATCTGCCTGAAGGCATTTATAAGCTAAGCTGGAATGTGCTGGCTTTCACCACCTCCTTAGATTAATACCCTGTGCCTCTGTCCAGCAGAGCCATTGAAGTGATCCCCGGGGTAAACTTTCTGTTTCCCATCCAACCGTCAAGGTTTCTCTTGAAGAGTGTTAGCGAGGAGCTCTGCCTAATGTAGATTAGAATCTTGTTCCAGAGCATGGGCAGTCTCTGGGTCAGGAATCTATCCCTGCTGCATGTCCTATTTATTGTTATGGTGAGGTTTAGATCCCTATAGCGTGTGGATCGAGGGGATATGGTTTTCTTTAGGTGGAGCATGTCTGTCAATTCTGGGTTGGATATGGCCTTGTATATCAGGCAGATATCACCTCTGAGTAGGCGGTATGAAACTGAGTACAGCTGGAGTTTCTTCAGTCGAGCTGCATAGGGCATCTGTTTGAGGCCAGTGATCCTCTTGGTGAGGTACTTATGTGGTTTTTCCAGCTGTTGCAGGTGTCTTTTAAGGTACATCCCAAATGGGGCATTGTACTCTATGATGGGTCTGATGAGTGATGCGTAGAGGGGCACAATGACCTCTTTTGATCTGGATACAAACCCTTTTGTGATTAGGTGGGCCACATGGAAGGATTTTCTAACCACTTTGGCAATGTGATTATCAAAGGAGAGATTACTATCTACTTGGGTCCCCAGATCCCTTATTAAGTCTTCCACATTTAGGGGGCTACCACCTATTGTAGTAGTTTGTGGGTACTTTGTTTTTTCCAAAGGGGATGACTATACACTTTATGGCATTTAGCTTGAGGCCATGGTTTTGACACCAGGTATCTGTCTCAGTGAAACCCTTTTGGAGGATGTCTGTGTCAGCCGGAGAGTCAGTTATAGCCTCTAGTTTGCAGTTGTCTGTGAACTTGGGCATAGTCCTCCTGTGCTTTCCTGTACCTCTGAGAAGTATATGCTGAACAGGAGGGGTTCTAAAACTGAGCCCTGGGGAATGCCACTTGTAACTGGTTTAGATTCAGACCTAGCTCCCACAACTCTTACCATGTGGGTTCTGTCTGTGAGCCAGTTGGCAACCCATCTCATGACATAGGGGTTTATGTTTAGGCTGGTGAGCTTGTCTATAATACCAGAATGGGGAATGGTGTCAAAGGTTTTTGCGAGGTCTAGGTAGGCTGTGTGGACCACCTTTCCTTCATCTATAGCCTTGGTAACTGTCTGAAAGAAGTTCACTAGGTTTAGGAGGCACGATCTGCCCTTAACAAAGCCGAACTGGGTAGGGTCCAGTGTTTAGAGGTTCCCAATGTCTCTGTTAATGACATCCATGATGATGCACTCCATTGCCTTGCAGACCAAGCTAGTCAGGATTATAGGGCAATAGTTCCTGGGGTCTGTTGTGGATCCACCTTTGTGGAGTGGAATAACCCTTGCTGTATGCCACTGTATGAATATGTAGCCTATGGAGAGGCTGAGTTTGAACAGTTTGTTTAGGTGAAGGGTTAGTTCATCTGTGAGCTCGGGTAGGACGAGTCTGGGACACCGGCCGGTTCCATTGATGCTGTGTTTTTGGCTTTGGAGAGGGCTGTTTTCACCTGAGTGTCTGTGATTTCAGGGGCACTAAATTCTTCTGGTATGGTTATGGGCCCATTTGGGGGTGAGGGGGGGTGAAGTTTGTGCTGAACCTGTCTGCCAGGATGTTGGCGATATCAGTTGGTTCAGTGTATTTTGTGATATTCTGCACTAACTCCGAGCAGATCTGAGCATTGCCACTTAGATTCTTGACATAGCTAAAGAATGCCTTGTGGTTATCTTTGGAGCCCTTGGCAATTTTTCTTTCAAAGCTCACCTTGGATGATTTTATGAGGGATCGTAGTTTCTTGCTGATACTGATCAGGGATGTCTTCCCTTCTTGGGATTTTACTCTTTATTTGTACTAGTTTCCTCCTTCTATTGTATAGCTTGTTTATGGCAGGAGTCCACCAGACTGGTTTCCTTTTCTTGGAGGAGTGAGTCTTGGTTTTGCTTGGGATAACCTGATCCATGCATTCTTGTAGGTGCCAGTAGAGTGCATTAGTAAAGGATTTTGTAGCTTGGGCAGCGTTATCCTTTAGCATGGGGGCTTTGAAACTTTCCACCTCCATCTTAAGTAACATGAAGTTTGCTTTTTAAAAGGTTTTCACTGTGTTTTTTTGACCGGGGGTGGGGGCGTAATGTGGATATCCAGAATGATTAGTTTATGGTCAGATTTAACCAGCAAGTGGTTTGGTCCAATATGTCATCACCTTTGGTGGGGGTGTTGACCAGTTGATCCAGGGCATTTGAGTTTATAAATTCTAGGAAATGTTGGGCAAGGGAGTTAGTACTTGAGTAGTTCTCCCAATTAATGTTTGGGTAATTGAAATCACCCAATATCAGGGTGTTTGGTAGGACCTTTAACCCCCAGTGTTTCCAGAAATGTGAAATGGGGGTCCTGGGACATGGTGGGTGATTTGTAGCAAGCTACAATTTGAATTGCAGTTTTGCCCATTGTTTTGTTGTACGTGGATGATCTCTGAAGCATCGTGCTGTGCCACTAACCTGGAGGTGTGGGTATCCTTGATGAATATGGGTACACCCCCGCCTTTTGTATTTCAGTCCGGGTTTTGTGGCCAAAATGTATGGTATGAGTTGTAGCCTAGTAGTGCTGGGGTGCTCTTTGGAGCCTTAAACCAGGTTTCTGTTACTGCACATATATCGATTTTCTCCATACTGAGGAGTGCCTCAAGTGCGTGCATTTTGAGGTTTAGACTTCTGGCATTAACATTACCCTCAGTTTTTTGTTACTTGTGCTATTTATGGTGATGAGTTTGTCTTTAGAGCCTTGCCTAAAAAAGGCACTATAAGGGTGGCAAGAGCCTTGGCCAGTATTCGAAAGCGTAAGGGTGACAGGTGCAAGCCGTCTCTAGCAAAGCAGCATGGCTTATTGAGCATGTCATCCCAGACTGACAGACACTGGATCCCCTTTGAATGACACCAGAAGCTTAGACAATTGTTGAAATTGATATTTTTTTCCTTATACAGTGGTATCATTCTTGGTGAGGGCAGGATGCTACTCAGGATCAGGGTCATACCAGCCTGGGCTAAGTGATCAGAGAGCTCTTCCATGTCCCTTTTCATGTAGTCTAGGGAGGTACGACTCAGATCATTCACACCAATGTGGACAATGACAGTCATATTTGTACTTGTTCTGGAGTGACCTGAGTGATTGTGTTATGTGGCGGATCCTGGCACCCAACAGGCAGCTGACAGTAACCTTCTCCTTGTTCAGCCTAGTGAGTGGGACGTCAGTGTGCCTGACTATAGAGTCACCTATTACTAGTGTGTTGGGTATGTTATTTTGCCTTAAGGGCTGTGATTGCGTGGCACACTGGTTTTGTGAAGTATGTATTTCATGGTTTGTGTTGGGGGGTGGAGGTTGCTTGGATGTCTGCTTTGGAGATCTCTGTTGCTTTTGCAGATTTTTATTTAGAGCCTCCGAGTATGTTTTCATGTATTTATGTGTGTTTTTTGCCAGTGCTGGTTTCATAGGTCTGTGTGAGACTGGTGGTGTGATGCAAGTAATTCCCTTCTCTTGACTGTCTTGTCCAGTCTTAGGTTGAAAGAACTTAGCCTCCAGTTTGGCTGTATAATTGCATCTCTCGCATGTATTAGTGTTTGGTGGTAAGAGGAGAGGGTTGTCTGTGTACATGAGGCAGTTGTAACATTGCCTCAAAATGCCCAGATTCACCAGTTGAACCAGAGAGTACACCTGAAACTGCCCTTTGGACATGCCTGGATAGGTACAGTGAACTGTTTTACTGATTGGCTGGTAAGGTCGAATAGAGAGCCTTGTCCTTTTCTACAGTATACGGGGGTCTAGTGCTAAGGTTTATTAGTGCTTGCTATGAGTTTTGAGAAAGTGCCAGGCTGAGAAATGAATGGTTTGAGTGCTTAAGTTGAAAGTTTGTCTAGTTCTAAGGGAAAAATTGAAGAGTAGACTTTGTGGAGCCGAGAATAGTTATACCCTAGCTAACCAGTGCTGCCCAGCGCGCAAAACCGCACAATTTTGCTGCTGTTTCTCAGGGGTGGACATAACTGGATAAAGTTCTACTTGCTCATTTATGGATTCTTTAATTTATCTCCTCATTTTAACAGTGCTTGTAGCCATTTGTCTAACATCTTTTTTAAAGATTCTAGGAGAGCTGTACCATTAGCACATGTGCTGATAAACATTTTCTGGTGTTTCCAAGCTCAGACTTCATAAAAAATGCAGGAAAGCACTTGTTTTACTTTGTATTTGTTGTTTTAGAATATATTATTTTTTTTCCTTGTTTTATTGGATTTTACAATCATGTTTATGCTGCATTTCAACCTATGACTTATCAGTGCAGCTAGTGTCAGAATACTTCTGGAGGTGCATAAATAACAGCAAAAGTATAGGGAATTAGTCCCCTCATAAAATCATTTTAAATATACATAATTAGGAGCTCTCTCTCCAAATGTCTTTATCTGTAAGAATAGTGCTGAAAATAATCTAGCAGTTGACATTCTTGAGACTATGTCTTCAATTGTAAGTGAAAGGAAGATATTTTCTTTTAAACATCTGGATTTTGCAAATCGATACAAATGTGGATCAGTGATGGTAACCATGCTATTCGCTCAATCATTTAGATCAGATTCTTTCTTAATGACATCTAGATTTCCCATAATACCAGTGCTTTAATCTCCTCCTGGCATAGCATCAGAGTGTAGTTTTATAGTTTCAGACATAAGTACAAGGCTAGCTGCCCTTGCAGGCCATTTTAAGCCTAGCTAATTTCCCTCATTTGGTTATACATTGGCTGTATCCATCTAATGGCTGATAATTATATATTACCCCAATGAGAATAACTGGGATCATACCATAGATAATTTGAGGGCACCCTGTGCATGGGAAATAGCATTTAAAGTAGGTGCAGCCTCTGTCCATTAGCAATATAGGGGGCAGACCAGGGGTAAAAAATTCTGTTTTCCATTTACAGATCTAAGTTGTACTTGAAAATTGAAAGCAATGAACTTTGTTTTATGTGACTAGGGAGTCTGTTCCAGAGCAGAGGTATCCTCTGTGAAATAAGACTGCTCCTCTAAACCATTCTGTTGATGTTGCAGAAGAGGTTTAGATCCCTAGACCAAGTATTTTTGACACCATTTGCCTTGCCGATGTGCAGTAAATCCATCAATAATAGGTTGGAGGATGCCTTGTATGCCAAACACAGGTCACCACTTAGCAGGCTGTAAGATCCAAAGTATAGTGGCAGAGCTTTGAGTCAGTCCATGTAGAATATGTTGTTTAGGCCTTGTCTCCTTTTTAGAAACGTATCTCTATGGCATTCCAGTTATTACATGTGTCTGGATAGTTACATACCAAAGGGCCATTATATTCAATGACTGGTCTAATGAGGGCTGTGTAAAGGAGGGCAATGACATCTAGATCTAGACACAATCCATTTGTTTTTAAGCTGTGCACTATTGAAGGACTTTCTTACAACAATGTAAACACGTGGGTCAAAAGTTAGGTCACTGTCCACATAAGTTCTGAAATCCCCCAAAAAACTGGGTCAGCTCTTAGGAGCATATTGTCAATGAGGTATTTCCCTGGGGAAGATGACTTCCCAAAGGATACATAATGGGGGAATTCAATAAATTCTACACAGAGCAATTCTCTGTGCAGGCATAGTGGCACAGCCCCAACATGGAACATGGCTGCCGAATGATCCAGTAAAGAGATTGGAGGGGCGTGCATGAGTGTGCCTGCACAGTAGTGTCTGCGGAATGCAAATCACCTCATAAGCTGGTGAAATCCATGCAAATGAGGTTGATTTGTGATACAATAAGCAGAAAGGTACCTGTGTAGGTGACGTGGTGGTGGTATAAGAAATGTATGCAGATAGAAACCATGTACCTTGTACTGTACATTTTAAACAGGGGCTGTAAAAGCCCCCAAAAAAGGGGGGATATGGCACTGTAGGCATGCAAATGGCCAAAACTATGGCCAGTGAGTCCAGAAAGCAATGCAAATCATTAAAAAATATTACATTTTCTTTAATACATAAATACATTTGCACAGTGTGCAGTGCCGTGCAAACATGCCGTTATGGCAAAAAAAAAAAAAAAAAAATAAAAATTAGACATTTTCAAAACTATTGCATTATAGTGCTCAGCATGCAGAGTCATACAATGGCAGGTTTCAGTGGTTGTTAAAGAGGCAGGCCCTGGAGTAGTGAAGTATCCAGGGTATACTCATTTAAGTGTATGTAAATGAGCTAGGGTTATTGAATACAAAAACGGGCCACCTTGTCTGCAGGTACAACCCATGGTAGGGATAGAACAGTGTAGGTAGTAGCAGACAAAGTAGTTGACATCAAAAGCGTGTGTGTCATTATATGTTTAAGCGGATTGGAGGTTAGAGGTGCCTGTGTGCTCTCAGCTAAGCACAGCTAAGCATGGGGGGTGTCTGATGCTGCTAAGCTTTGCTTAGCCCCACAACACGTGTTTTAGCTGGTTACAGAAAGGCTAAGCATGCCCGTGCAGAGAGAACGGTCCAAACCGCTGAGCACTGTTTACACTAGCGCCATGGGTTTGCACGGCATGCCGCACTGCTTAGTAGTGAAAGAAATAAGAAAACAATTAAAAAAAAAAAAAAAAGAAAATAGCCTGAGAAACTCAATCAGGTAGAAATGACTGATAAGCCTTGTTCAACAGACACTGGCCCATCAAACCCCCAATGCTATACCTATCAGGTGGAATGCAGCATAATGAGCCAATCACACAGGCTGCATCTGCAGCACACCACTATAAAGTATGCATACACCCTACAATCTGATTTTCCTACATACTCTGCACCATTGGAGTACACACTTGGGAATTTTAACCGACAAAATGCTAGGAGCTGCTGCTGCTTTACCTTTGTATGCGCTTGAGGCTGAGATCAGTGATGATGCCGCTGCTGATGCTGATAACAGGCCCAGACTGAGAAGGAGAAGAGTGCTCAGGCCCAGGGTAACTTTCCAGGGGGTACATAAGCTGGAGATTGTAGAGCGCTACAGGGTGGACAGGGACATACTACAAAGAACTCACTGAGCTCTGACACCCTCAACTCAGATCCAGAGCAAACATAGGGGAACCCATCCCAGTGGAAACAAAGGTATGTATAGCTCTTAGAATATTAGCTACTGGTACTTTTCAAAGACCAACTGGGGACATAATGGGGATCTCACAGGCATCTGCATCCAGGGTACTCCACCAGTTCCTGGATGCCATGTAAGCCCATGCCAGTCAGCACATTTATTTACCCCAAACCCCTGAGGTGAAGGTCAGCAATATGCATCTCTTCCACCATGTAGCACACTACCCTGAGGTACTGGATGCCATAAACTGCACTCATGTGCATATCAAAGCACCACCTGGTGAAGAGGGTAGGGTCTATGTCAACTGCAAGGGGTATCACTCCATCAACTGCCAGGTCATGTGCAATGCCCAGGGCATTATCATGAATGTGTGTGCTGGCAGGCCTGGCAGCTATCATGATTCCCACATCTGGCAAACATCACAGCTGTACCAGACTTTTACCAGGGGGGACATCCCATACAGCTATCTACTAGGGTATTCTAGCTATGCACAGGAACCGTGTATAATGACACCCATCAGAAATGTACACAGATGTACTGATGAATGCCATAATGAGGCACACGTGGAAACTAGGAACATCATAGAGCATGTGTTTGGGCTGATCAAGTCACAGTTCCGCTGCCTCAATATATCTGGTGAAACCCTGCAGTACTGTCCAGCCATATTTGCCCACATGTTCACAGTATGTTCCGTGCTACACAATATGATCTTGTGGAAACAGCTGCAGCAGCAAAATCACAGGGAAAAGACACACAGCCCCCCACTGGTGCCAAGGTCCCCACAACCACAGGGTGACTTAGAGGAGGAACCCCCTAAGACTGTCCCTGTAGGCAGATGTAGGCATGCCCAATATGCCCTGGCCTTGGCAAAGAGGCAACGCATAGCACATGCACTGACAACCTAGGGTCCTAGAGACTGACACCTCACTCCAACTCACATACATAGTAAAAAGGATGCCAGACACACCACGCAACCTGTACATTACCATGTATTGGCTGTGTACTGCATGCATCAGACAGACACAGCCCTGAAGCACTGTTATCTCAACTGCTGCAGGCACAAGGTAAGTCAGTCTTCTGTACAATAAATGAATGGGGTAGTAGACTGTGGTAGCATATGTATGGACCTGCCACATGTATGCAAGGGAATAGAGTGAGCTACTGGGATAGCTGCAGACAACTGACAGCTGTGTGGGACAACAGGAACTCTCTGTCCAGTACTGGCTGACACATAATATGCAGTAGGCCCCAAGCCAGCAAAATTCTCTGCACTATTCCAGGGAATTACAAACAGCAGGATCACAGGACAGATGCTTGACTGTTAATGCTAGAATCCCCTACCCCAACACACACATTCCCATATAACTGCAGTAACAGTATGTTTGCAAGGTAATAGTAGCAGACCACACAATCCCTGGGCTGTCCCAGTCAACCTAGTGACATGTAGCATTTCCCCAATAAGCAGGGGTCAATGTGTTATGCATGTCTGTGCTTGATAGTGTCAGGACATAAACTGCACTGTCTCATGGCTGATGTGGTTTAGTGGGCTAGGTACATTACCATGGTTGATGGGGTACATGGTTCGAGACTGGCTGTGCCTACTGCTTTGCATGTGAGCTACACCTATGGTAGGAGTTCTACAGACTGTCCATATGTCAGTATTTTTTACTGCACTAAAGCTGGACAAACACAGAGACAATGGAGGGACAGGGGCCACAGATATGGACAGTACACAGCTCTGAGTAACTTAGACGGTGGCTAGTACAACAACATGTTGTAACAAGTCAGTGTAGCACCAGGATTTAAAGGCTGTCATGTAACTATATAAGTACTTACAACAAATCAGTGGGCGCCTCACAAATGTACAGAGTTTCACAGAATGTCCACACTTATGCCTCATAGATCTGTTCTGTTTGTCATAATGTTGCAGTTTTCTGGCAAACTATTGGCAAATCAATAAAGGTTGCTGTGAGAAAATAGACAGTTGAGATGTAGACTTCATGTCCATCATAAAATGCATGCTAATACAAAACCATTCTACCAACTGTCTACCATTGCAAGAGCAATATTAAAATATTGTCCCCGTGTCTGGGCCTGTGTCCCACCATTATATATGGTCCTGTCCAGATTTTTGGCTGTAAGGGTTTGAAAGGTATGGACAACATTTCTGAACTAGATTAGTCCAGATTTCAGGTTATACTGAATTCTGGGCTGTGGTATAAGTTCCTGTATTGCCCATATACTTACTTGAATAGGAGGAAGCTTCTCTGTTCACCAGTGAGAGTGGAGAGCTTTGAGCAGCCTATCTGTCCCTGGAGGAGTGGTCTCAGCCCAGCAACTAGTAGCTTATTGGCCATTTTGGGCTAATCCCTATCTCTTTCAAGCTCCCTGCCTTAAAACCCACATTTGCACGGTTTTGCATGATTTTGTGCCTGCGCCGCATCACTCAATGTTGCACAGCACCATTTATGCTGTTTTAAACTATTCCTGGCACCACAAAGTCTGCTCTTCAATTTTTCCCTTAGAACTAGTCTAACTCTCAAAGTAAGCACTCTACCTTCCTTCTACAGCCCAGCGCTTGCTCAAATTCCTCAGTAAACACTAACAAGCTATAGCACTACACCCCCTTTTACTACCCAGAAGTACAAGGCTCCCTATTCGTCCATTCCAGACAATCAATAAATCATTTTTTTAAACTATCCAGGCATGTCCAAAGTGCAGTTTCATGTATACTCTCCAGTCCAGCTGGGGAATCTGGGAATCTTGAGGCAATGTTACAATTGTCTTATGTACACAGACAACCCTCTCCTCCTTCCAACAAACTCAAATGTATGTGAGAGATGCAACTATACAGCCAAATTGGAGGCCAAGCTCTCTCAAACCAAGACTGGCACAGTCAGTCAGGAGGAGAAGGAAACCACTCACACCACACAACCAGTCTCACATAGACCAATCGCATCAGCAAACAAGACACATAAACTCACAAAAACATACCCGGAGGCTCTAAATAAAAATCTGCCAAAGCAGCAGAGACCTCCAAAGCAGACATCCAGGCAACTACTAACCCACAACAACTTTCATGTATCACATAATTCACAAAGTCAGTGTGCCACACAGTCACAGCCCTTAAGGCTAAATAACGCACCTAATACACTAGTAATAGGAGACTCTCTTGTCAGTTACACTACACAAACCAAGCAGAATACACCAAACAGACTGGTAAAACAAAAATGAGCTTGAGAACGCAGTCCCGATAAAAGTAAATGTTTTATTTTGTTAGCAAAAATGCTTTCGGAGGGCACAGTGTCTCTCCTTCATCAGACAAACATTACAAAGCACATCTTGGTAAATTTATATATCATCATTAATTATGCAATCAACTTAAATTAATTAACTCTATTGTCAGGTACACTGACGTCCCGCTCACCAGACTGAACAAGGAGAAGGTCACTGTAAGCTGCCTGTTGGGTGCCAGGATCCGCCACATAACACACGCAATCAGGTCACTCCACAGCAGGTACAAATATGACTCTGTCATTGTCCATGTTGGTGTGAATGACTGGAGACGTACCTCCCTGGACTACATGAAAAGAGACATTGAAGAGATCTCTGATCATGTAGCCCAGGCCAGTATGACCCTGACCCTGAGTAGCATCTTGCCCTCACCAAGAATGATGCCACAGTATAAAGACAAAATGATCAATTTTAACAATTGGATAAGCTATTGGTGTCATTCAAAGGGGATCCAGTGTCTATCAGCCTGGGATGACATGCTCGACAAGCCACGTTGCTTCGCCAGGGATGGCTTGCACCTGTCACCCTTAGGCTTTCGAATACTGGCTAAGGCTCTTGCCACCCCCATAGTGCCTTTTTTATGCAATGCTTAAAAGACAAACCCACCTCCATAGACAATACCAGAAACAAAAAACTAAGGGTAATGCTACTCAATGCCAGAAGTCTAAACCTCAAGATGCACGCACTTGAGGCACTCCTCAGTATGGAGAAAATCAATATCTGTGCAGTAACAGAAACCTTGTTCAAGGCTCCAGAGAGCACCCCAGCACTACCAGGATTTAACTCATACCATACTTTTCGGCCCCAGAACTCAGACCGAAATACTAAAGGCGGGGTGTATCCATCTTCATCAAGGATACCCACATCTCCAGGTTAGTGGCACTGCACGAGGCATCTGAGACCATACATGTGCAACTAACACTGGGCAAAACTGCTTTTCAGTTTGTAGCCTGCTACAGATCACCCACCTTGTCTCAGGACCCCCACTCGGCATTCCTGAGAACATTGTAGAATATGAAGGTCTCACCAAACACCATGATACTGGGGAAGTTCAACTACCTAAACATTGACTGGTAAAACTACTCAAGTCCCAACTCTTTTGCCCAATGGTTCCTGGAGTTTATAAACTCAAATGCCATGGAACAACTGGTCACCAATCCCACAAGAGGGGACAACATATTGAACCTGGTCATCACAAACATGGGGGATTATTGTTCCACACCAGAGGTAAACCCCTCGTTGGTAAGATCAGACCACAAACTAATCACAGTGGACATCCACATCCTGACCCCACCCCCAGCCAAGGAAACCACTGTGAAAAATCTCTTAAAAGCAAACTTCACACTTCTCAAGACCAAGGTGGAAAGTTTCAAAGCCTTCGGGCAAATGGAAAATGCTACCCAAACTGCAGAATCCTTTACAAATGCACTCTATGAGCACCTATAGGAATGCATGGATTGTGCCATCCCAAGTAAAACCAAGACTCACTCCTCCAAAAACAGGAGACCAGTCTGGTGGACCCCAGCCATAAATAAGCTATACAACAGAAGGAGGAAATTATTACATGATAGGGCAAAATCCCAAAAAGGGAAGGCATCCCTGATCAGTATTAGCAAGAAACTTCACTCTATCATAAAATCATCAAAGGCTAGCTTCGAAAGGAAAATTGCCAAAGACTCTAAAGATAATAATCTGGGTGGCAACTCTCAGATCTGCTCTGAGCTGGTGCAAAATGGCACAAAATACACTGAACCCACTGACACTGCCAACATCCTGGCAGACAGGTTCAGTGCAAAGTTTATCCCCCTTCCCCGCCAAAAGGGCCAGTGTATATCCCAGAAGAATGCAGTCCCCACAGACATCACAGACACACAGGTGAAAGCAGCCCTTTCCAAAGTAAAAAACACAGCATCAATGGGACCGGATGGTATCCCGGGCTGCATCTTACACGAGCTCAAAAAAGAACTAAACCCTCACATAAACTCACTGTTCCATCTCAGCCTTACCACAGGTTATGTACCCAAAGAATGGCATACAGCAACAGTAATCCCACTCCACAAAGGTGGCATCACAACAGATCCCGGGAACTATCACCCTATAAGCCTGACTAGCTTGGTCTGCAAGGCTATGGAGTGCATCATCATGGATCTCATAAACAAAGACATTGGGAACCTCCAGACACTGGACCCTACCCAATTCAGCTTTGTTAAAGGCAGATCTTGCCTCTTAAACCTAGTTGACTTTTTTGAAACAGCTACCAAAGCCATAGATGAGGGAAAGGTAGTCCACACAGCCTACCTGGACCTCACAAATGCCTTCGACACAATACCCCACTCTGGCATCATAAATAAGCTTACCAGCTTAAATATCAACCCATATGTCACAAGATGGGTTGCAAACTGGCTCAGGGATAGAATTCACATGGTCAGTGTTGCGGGTGCCATATCCGACTCTAAACCTGTTACAAGTGGTGTCACACAGGGCTCAGTCCTGGGACCTCTTTTGTTCGGTAAACTTATCTGAGGTACAGGCAAGCACAGGAGGACTGTGGCTGACCAAGTTCTCAGATGATTGCAAGCTGGGAGCCATACTCAACTCTCCGGCTGACACAAGCATCCTCCAGAAGGGTCTTATGGAGACAGATACCTGGTGTCAGAACCATGGCCTCAAGCTAAATGCCAAAAAGTGCATAGTCATCCTCTTTGGGAAAAACAAAGTGCACACAAACTACCACATAGGAGGTAATTCACTAAGTACGGAAGATGTAATTAGGGATCTGGGGACCCAAGTAGATAGTAACCTCTCCTTTGACAATCACATTGCCAAAGTGGTTAGAAAAACCTTCTATATGTCTCACCTAATCACAAAAGGGTTCACATCTAGATCAAGAGAGGTCATTGTGCCCTACTACTCATCGCTCATCAGGCCCTTAATTGAGTACAATGCCCCATTTGGGATGTATCTTACCCGACACCTGCAACAGCTGGAGAGACCTCAAAAGTACCTCACCAAGAGGATTGTGGGCCTCAAAGAGATGCCCTATGCAGCTTGTCTAAAGAAACTCCAACTCTACTCAGTTGCTTACCACCTATTCAGAGGCAATCTCTGCCTGACGTACAAGGCCATGTCTAACTCGGAACTGATGGACATGCTCCACCTCAAGAAAGCCAAATCCATTAGAGCTACACGCTCCATGGATTTAAACCTCAGCACAACAATAAATAGGACATGCTGGAGGGATAGATTCATATCCCAGAGGCTTCCCTCGCACTGGAATAGAATCCCGGTTCATGTTAGGCAGATCCCCTCGCTGACCCTCTTCAAGAGAAATTTTGCTGAGTGGATGGGAAATTGTAAATTTACTCCTGGGATCACTTTTATGGCCCTGCAGGACAGAGGCTCAGGAATCTAGTCTAAAAGGGTAGCGAAAGCCAACACATTCTGGCTAGGATTATAAATGCCCTAGGGCAGGTAGCCTAGTACCTACCTATGAACCTATGAACCTATGTAGCCTTATAATAACAGTCCAACACAAACCGTCTGACGACCAGAGAAGACTTATGAGGCACAGTGCTGGACAACCTGCAAAACAGGTACAGTCAGAGATGTGAAGACTGTAACCCTTTGTGTGGTGTTACATCTCTTACCCCAGTCACAGCATACCTACAACTGCATTGAGCAGCAACTGTAGACAAAGCCAAGAACTGGAGCAGGGCAGCACAACTGCTCACATATAAGGGGAAGGAGGAACTACTGGCCAGACAAATGTAGAAAGTGCAGAATAGAACAGGTTGTGCAGTAGCATGGATTCCCTGCAGTGTATGAAGTCGGTAACCCAAATGTCTGTCAATGGTTCCTCACTTCAATCTATAATGATCTGCCGCAGACGTACCAAGAAATCACAGTGCTATGTAAAATGTAATGGACATATTATGCAAACCTTTGTTCAGGCCAATACACTCTGTACACCCCTAGATATGAGTCAGATATTATGGACAGCACACAGCCAAGAAATCCCTTAGGCATTATATCAGGGAGGAGCTGGACTATTTAGTCAGGTTCAGCAGACAATTGGCTGTACCACAAAAATTCCTGAACTGGAGTACAGATAGGTCTGGCCTGGAGTCCCATTGTAAGTATTGATGGTCATACTGGGCATGCTTCTACACTTAGCTAATTTCAGCCCATGTCTAAACCCACATCTGACGATAGAACTGTGATGCCCATATATCTCTGTGCATAAACACAGCTATGTATATCTTAACTGTCTCTTCTTATCCCCATCAGACGT